>NW_016107897.1:688477-699072 GCF_001604975.1 Cebus imitator | reverse complement strand
CTGGGCAACAGAGCAAGACTTTGTCTCAAAAGAAGGAAGGAAGGAAGGAAGGAAGGAAGGAAGGAAGGAAGGAAGGAAGGAAGGAAGGAAGGAAGGAAGGAAGGAAGGAGACAAGAAAGCAACTTTCTTAGAGTTAGGGCTGTCCTGAAATGATCTCTGTCCTGAGAGGGAATGAGCTCCCTGCCTCGGGAAGTGGGAAAGGAGAGGCTGGGCAAGCATTTGGTTAAAACATAGAAGAAGGGAATTGAACATCTGAATGAGGATTTGACCAGAGCAGGCAGCTCCCTGGAAGCTTGAGATGGCCTTCTGTCCGTAGAGCCTTTCACTTCTTCTGGATACCTCCTCTTGGGAGGCCTTTCCTTACTCTCCCTGCTGGTCCCCGCACGCCACCCTCCAAAGACCTAATTCTCCCTCCTCAGAAGATCCAAACCACTGACTACATTGTATCTGAGAAAATTCTTTAGGATTGGTTTCCTGCATGAGACTGAAGTACTCTAGAACAGAGAGGACTTCTTCAGCTGTGGATCCATTCTTTACCTTTCCCCACACATTGCCCGGTGTCTGAGCCACAGGAGCCAGCAGAGAAGAAAGGGCAGAGTGCTAAGGTACAGTGGGCAAGGAGAGGGCTCAGCCAGGAGCCTTTGGAAACTGCACATTGACACAGATTCAGACACAGTGGAAATGCATCCTAGATGAAGGTGGGTGAGTGAAGGTGACCTCTCAGAGTTCTTTCAGGCCTCAGAACGCTCTCATGAATGCCAACCGAGGTTCCTAGCCTTTCCTTTTCTTCTTTGCATCATTTTGAGTTTCCCCAGCCCAGGCTTCTGTTCCCAAGGGACTTTTCCTCCCTAGTGGCCCCTCCGCCTCACTCCAAGTTCCCTCCAGATGGGCCCCATCGTCCTTGAAATCCCCAGCTGGGCCCACCAGCTGGACCTTCTCAGGAGTGAGGCCCCAGGAAGGTCCAGAGCCCACCCAGCAGGCTAGAAAGAGAACAGCTGCCTTTGGTGTAAGAGGGGTGTGGGGTGAGGTTCCCCCATAAGCAATCTGTGTTGGAAATGGGTAAGTTCAGAATAGGACTGGAGGTGGGGGTGGCTTTTTTGGTCACCAAAAAATATGCCGGGCCCAAAGTGGTCATTCTCATCTGTGGCTCTGTTGATTAGCTCCATGCCCACTTAAACACTTCATGCATGTGATGGTCAGTGCCCCACAGGAAAGCCCTGAAGCCTGAGGGTCTGTTCTGAGGGTATGACCTTTGGCAGGCCCTACCTCTTCCTCACCTTGACCCTCACTCGGGTATCCCTTCAAACATGTTAGCAGTGCCTGTTTATGTAGTGAATGACACTGGACTAGACAGAACCCTGGGCCCCAGGATCACTATCTGTCCTTACATGTAGATATTATTGGTTCGCTGACTCCCCACTGGATGGGAGGCTCCCTGGAGGCAAGGATCTCTGTCCTACTCATTACTGTACTCCTAGTACCGAACTCAGTGCCCCACACAGAGTAGGCATTCAATCAATATTTGCTAAATGAGTAGATGAATGGCAAAAGCTATGAATAGCCACTCCAGAAAATGTCACATCCCCCTATGGTTTGGCTTACAATTCTAGGGGAAGCTGAGACCCCAGTAACCTGTCTCTCAGACACCCAATAGATCCATGGTCCCAAGTTAGGAGACCCAGGAAAGACCCAAGAGGGTAACTCATGTTTATCATCTTATGCACTGTGCGAAAACAGGATGTTATGGGCCTAGACAGGAAAAGGAATGGGCATAATCAGGAAGCCAGAAGGTGTGAGGATGTCTCTAGGCTTGGCTGGGACACAGCAGCCCTGAACCATGGAGCTGCCAGAAGCACCAGGCTCTCTCCACTGAGGCTGTGGTTTTACCTGCTGGTAAGAAGCCAGTGAGAATACATGGGCTTCTTGCTGGCTTGCTGTTCTGTCCCCAGTGCATAAAATGGGCCCTCTAGTTGAGACCTCAGCATCTTGGGCTGTGGGCCAGTGACTTTCAGTGGCCCTGAGTCTGCCACCTTGGAGGATTCCTGAGCATAGATAGGGATGAGGAATAGCTCCTGGGTCATGGGGCCCCACCAAAGGGCCATTCCTTGGTGAATCCAGGCCAGGACCTTCCTCTACCCTCTGCCTGCCCTCACACCCACCCCAACAGCTCTCAGTCCTCACCCGCTTCAACAGGAATCCAGGTCCTTGCCCTGTCTCTTTACCAGGCCTGTAGTGGGCAGGCAAGTACTCTGGATATGCTAAAGAGCTGTGCCCAGAGAGTGATTTATTGCTATCACTTCAGGTGCTGCGTTGCAGTCCTCTCTCTGTGGAGGGGCAGACATCCCCTGAGAGATGCCATGCCACAGGGAAGCTCTTTGCCAGAATGGAAAAAATAGGGATTGGGAGTCAGCCTGGCCTGAGTTCAGACGCTGTGTCTGCCACTTCCAAGCTGTGTAACTTTGGGAAAGTCACTTGATTTCTCTGAGCCTCAGTTTTCTCATCTGTAAGATAAGGATGAAAATACATACCCTTCAGGGCTGATTCAAGGATTCAAGGAGATAATGCATACAGAGCACTTCCCACAGGGCCTGCCACTTACTGGGTTTTCAAGAGACAGCAGCTCTCTTTGGTAGTTAATATCGGCAAGGGCTACTATGGAAAGTGTAGTCCCTGGACCAGCAGTGCCAGCACTACCTGGGAGCTCGTTAGAAGTGCAGGGTCTCTAGCCCCATCCCAGATCTGCTGAATCAGAACCTGCATTTTAATGAGATCCCCAGGTGAGTTCTAGGCATAAGAAAATTGGAAAAGAGCTAGGCTAGTGGGCAGCCTTTAGGCTGACAGTCATACATGAGGAACATGCACTTCTAGAAGCCTATCCAGAAAATAGCTTCATACTTCCTTAAGTTAAAATGATACTAGTAGTGAGTGCAGTAGTAGGGTTGGGAACAGTAGTAATAGTGGTAATAAAAACTGAACATTTACTATGTACCAGACACTGTTTGGGGTGTTCGGTACATAGTAATGTATCATGACACATGTAATGTTTCACAGCAAACCCACGAATCAGTAATATGATTGGTGATATTTTACCAGTAAGAAAGCAAAGCAAAGAAAGGTTAGATCACTGGCACAAAGTTGGGGTTAGTGAGTGACAGAACCACAGCACAAATGCGGGGCACCTGCCTCCAGAGCTCACTCACTGAGATCAGGCACAGAAGAAACTACATTTCAGGGGCTGAGCGCAGTGGCTCATGCCTGGAATTTCAGCACTTTGGGAGACTGATGCAGGCAGATTCCTTGAGGCCAAGAGTTCAAGATCAGCTTGAGTAACATGGTGAAACCCCGTGTAGTAAAATTACAAAAAGTTAGCTGGCTGTGGTGGTGTGTGCCTGTAGTCTCGATAATTGGGAGGCTGAGGTGGGAGGATCATTTGCGCTCGGGAGGTCAAGGATGCAGTGAGCCAAGATGGCGCTACTGCACTCCACTCTGGGTGACAGAGCAAGACCCTGTCTCAAAGAAGGAAGGAAGGAAGGAAGGAAGGAAGGAAGGAAGGAAGGAAGGAAGAAAGGAAGGAGAAAGGAAGGAAAGAAAGAGGGAGGGAGGGAAGAGAAGAGGAGAGGAGAGAGAGAGAAAGAAGAAAGAAAAAGAAAAGAAAGAGAAAGAAAGAAAAAGAAAGGAAAAGGAAGGAAGGAAGGAAAAGATGGAAAGATGGAGGAAAGGAGGGAAGGAAAGAGGGAAGGAAGGAACTGCATTTCAGGAGCAACATGGTCAATTCCATGCCACAGGAACCCACTGAATTGCCTCCCCATGTGTGCCTGGCACAGGCCTGGGAGATACGGAGATGGAGGAGACACAGCTCTGCTCTCAAGGAACCCCCAGTTCAGTGCCAAAGACAAGAACATGAGTAAATGATGAAAGGGGGCAGCCTGCACCCCCTGCTGTGCCTACATGGGGAAACAAAATGCTGTGGGGGCACAGAGGAGTGAAGTCATGTGTCTTGCTTGTGTGCACCTGGAAGAAGCAGCTTCCCAGCAGACCGGGTTGTTCCTAGTTACAGCTTCCTTTGTAAATCTCCAGGCTTTTCAGCATGATTAAAGTACCTTCTGGATCAGTGAGTCTAGGATTCTAGGGAAAAAATTTTGACAAAATAGGAGAAGGTCGTGGTGGCCAAGAGATGAGAATTCGAGCCCAGTTTTCAGTTTTAATTCTCTGTGTGGCCTTGGATGATCAGACCCCAAATTTCTCCAAGTCTCTAGGGAAGAGTAGTAGATGCTATGGCTGGAATTGTAAGGCCTAATTGAGGAACCAAGGGTTTGTTGCAATTTTTAGCAGGCTGAACCATGCCCGCCTTGCTCACTGCTATACCCTAGGCACCTAACTCATGCCTAGTCCAGAGCTGCTGCTCCACAATGATTTTCTGAATACATATTGAGGGAGCAGTCACAGGAAAAGGGGCCAGGGTGAGCAGATCCCAGCCTCTTTATGCCCTTATGCCCCATTCAGCCCTCCATTCTGAACACAGTCCAGTTGGCCTCCTCTCTGCCTCCAGGTCTGCTCTCAACCTCCAGCTGGAGTTCATTCTGCTTCTCTCCATTAGGGCAACGGGTCTCTGCTGCCTGGTGAGAAACCCAAGGCTGACAAGGCCCTTGGACATTGGCCCATTGCACAGTTAGGGAAAGAGGCCAGAAAAGGGAAGGGATTGACTCAATGTCATGTAGGAAGTCTGTGGTAGAGTCAGGACTGCGAGCCACATGTTCTAGTGTCTCCACCCATCACTGTCCCTCCCTGGCGAGGGGCACCCAGGAGCCAGGGAAAGAGAGAGATAATGAGCAGATGAGGGAGGAGGCTCTGTCATAAAGAAAGATTGGCTTTCAAGGCCTCTGGAAACAAACTGGAGGTGCGGGGAGAGCCAAAGGTGGCATTACCAAGGACAAGGCTGCTCAGGGGCAGAGGCTGGTGGGGGAGTGAGGGGGAGGCACAGGGGAGTGGGCAGGCAGGGAGCTGTAGCTGGAATGCTGAGGACACGTGTTTCTTTTTAAGCACTCTTCCTCCACTGCCCACTGTCTCCTCTTGGGCGTAAAGGGAGGAAAAAGACGATGTGATGCCTAGGTGAGCCCTATTATGTGGGACGTGTTGGTAGGAGCTCCCCAAACAGCCCCTTCTGCAGTTGGCAACACCAGGTCCAAGGCCTTCCTCCAGGCCAGAGGCCAGCCTGCTCTGTCTCCTTGAGGCTGGGTCAGCACCCTCAGGGTCTCACAAGAACCCCTTAACCCACTGGCTTTGAGTTAAATACACCTATTTTGAATCCTTTCTTCAACACTTTCTAAGCTATGTGAACTTGACCTTACTTCTCTAAACCTAGGTTCATGCAACTGTAAATTGAAGAAAATGGTCCCTGCCCTGCCCTCATACCCAAGTGGAGGGCAGGGAGGGAGCAGAGACCCCAGCAATAATGTTCTGCGCTCCTTCCTGTGTAAGCACTGTGATGGGGGCTATGAGTCCCTTACTTCTTTCTTTCCCTCTGTACATCCTGGTGGGGAGGGTACTGAAGGCTTGTCTGTGGCAGCTCAAATTGCAGGCCCTCTCAGCAATGGAAGTGTCTCTGGTCCCTCAAAACTGTCCCCCACCCCAACCATCCCCAGAGCAATACTGGCAGTCATTTCACAGCACAACACGCATTCACACAGGTGCTGTGTTCCCCCACATTTATGCACAAACTATACCTGCTGCTCACCAAACGCACAGGCCAAGGGCAGAGAAGGCACATGGTGTGCCCTTGAGCAGACCCTCCAGACCAGGGCCTCCACTAAGTGCTTACTATGGACCCTCTTGCTAACTCTTTGCTTCATCTGGAGGAGGTTTGCCACTATCTGTTCTACAGATACAAAGACAGAAGGGAATGTCTTGTGCAGAGAAGAGGACTCCACATCCCCAAGCTCAGCAGTGGCTGGGCCCACATCAGAGCTTATACCTGCTATCTCAGGCCCCCAGGAGGAGACAGACAGGGAAACATCATTAACATGGAAGGTACCAGGAGAGCGTCATATAATGGAACACCACACAGCAGTGAAAAAGAACAGACTACAGCCACATGTAACAACACGGGAGGCTCTCCCAGATGTGATGTTGAGTGAGGGAAATACAGCACAAAGAAAGAACACACTATGGCGTGCTATGTTTATATTCCATGAACATGAACTTCAAAAACAGGCGGAACCAACCTACAGGGAGAGAAGTCAAAATGGTAGTTTCCCTTGGGGCAGCAGCAGGGATTACTGATTGGGAAGAGGCACAGAAGAGCCTTCTGGAGTGCCGGAAATGGTTTATATCTCAACCTAGGTGGTGGTTACAGAGGCTGATACATATGTAAGTATTCATGGAGCAGTACACTTAAGATTAGTGCACTTTAATGTATGGAAATTATGCCTCAATAGAAAAAGTACTTTTAAAAGCCCAGAGTGCCAAGAGCTTCCCCCAGATCTTTGCATAACTGACTTCTTGTCATTCAGGCTATCCCCTAAATGTCACCTCTTCAGAGAGACCTTCCCCGATCCCCACCCCCACACCTAATGTAATTTAGCAACACTCCCCACCTCTGTGCCTCAGTTGCTTTCTATTCTATTAACTGGTTTTCTTTTCTTTTCAGTATGTACCAGTGTGCTGGAGCTGGCTTTCACTGGCTCTTCCTGACTCAGTATTCAATGACTTCTCACTGCCAGCTTGAGCTCAGCTATGATGGCAATGTCGGCACCACAGAAATCAGCGGGTGCTGCAGATGCCCTCCTCCAAGCAGATCACTCAGCATTTTCCAGTACATCCTGTACACAACACTGTTTGAAATCATCTTATGTATTTGTCAGCTTACTGATCTGCTGTATGTCTCCTCCACATGGAGTTTCATGACGGTAGGGTCTATGGCTTGTCATTTTAGCCACTGTATCCCTGGTTCCTAGAACAATGCTTGTCTAGTAGGTACTCAGTACATGCCGCTTGAATGAATAAAAGTCTGATGGAAACACTGGAAACACAAGAGGAGAGACTGTTACCTTTGTACCAGAATAGGGAATATTTGAACTGAGGCTTCAATCTGAAGAAAGAGTTTGCTAAGGAGCCTAGGGAGAAAGGATTTCCCAGGCAGAAGGAACAAAATGGAGGCATGAAAGAGCATGGGAGGTCTGGGGGGAAGCCAGCCACCAGAGTGGCTGTATTGTAGGGTGTGTGGGGTAGGAGAGGCCTTGGGAGTGGCGCAGAAAGGTAGGCTGGGGCCACATTGTGAAGGGCCTTAGCTTCTTGAATGGAAGGCTGGATTTTCCCCTGGAGGCAATAGGGAGCCATTGAAATGTTTTAATTAAAGAAATAATCCGATCAAGTCTTTGCTGGCAAGGTGCCTCTGACAGCAGCGTGGAGGGTGGATTGAAGGGGGACAGCTGGAGGTCCAGTCACCTCTCTGCAGTATGCCTAGGATAGAAGGCTGGTCTTTTGAAACCAACAGTTTTTCTTGCTGTTTTTCCTGCATGTTTCTATTCCCTCAGTCCTCAGTGAAGATGGAAAACAGCTGGCCCTTCCCTCAAAGCCCAATGGCCCTCTAGGTCCCAGGCCTTAGTTTCCATTGGCCACACTTTTCCATCTGGCATAGCTCTGTGGGGGCAGCCCATGTGGCCCTGCCAAGATGCCCAAAGGGCAAATGCCCAGTGTGGGCACAAGAACTGCCTGTGCCTTCCTAGTGTTTCGACTTAGCCAGCCCATTCCCCATTCTATGCCCCATCCTGCTGAGTCCCAAGGCAGCGGCAGCTACCACTACAGTCACCGCTAGAAGAGGAGGGTTAACGGGCCTTTGTTGTCTGTGGTGTTGCCATGCAGGGCCAGCCACAGGCAGCTCTGAGGTTGGGTTGCGATCTAGAGTGGGGCTCATGCTTGGCAGCTGAGGCAGGCCACCCCAGCCCAGGCTCCTGCTCTGGGCAGGGAGTGGTAAATTAGAACCTCCAGCCTTCCAATTTAAGGGACCAAAATAAGCCCAGGAACATTCCTGCCGGGGACCCAGTAGCCCAGCCTTCAGGCAGCAGCTAGGCTCTGTCCACAAGCCCTGAGTTGCAGAGGTTAGGAAGCTGGGCAGCCAAGGATGGCTAAAGCCTGGGTGACAGGACGTACGGGAAGTATGGGAGCGACTGGGTTGAGGTATCTGTCTGTGGTTCTATAATCAGATCACTTTAGTTCAGTCTGAGTTCCCATCAAACATTTAACATCAGGCACTGAACTAGCTTAGCCCTGTGATGACAGTGGTGAGTAATACTAGGAATTACATATCTGGGAGAAGTCTTAAAGACAATTTGGGTCAAACTTCTCATGTTATAGATGGAGTGAAGCCCAGAAAGGAAAAGGCACGGACCCCAAGTCACATAGAAAGTCAGGGGACAGAGCCAGGGCTAGAATCAAGGACTGTAGTGCAGAACTAACTCCACCCCAAGCAGACCTGGGGGACCATCCGATGGAGCTTCAGATGGCCTGCTGGGTGTGCCTTGCAGAAACCTGGAATTCAGTCAATATGCAGGAACTGCGGGAGGCCTCCCAAAGGTGAGACCTTCCAGGCCTGGGGACAGGGCAACTTAGGCATAGAGAACAGGCCACATGAAGTCACAGAAGTGGGGAATCTCATAAGCCAGAACCAGGAACCTGACATGGTCTAAGGGTTGCATGTGTGCATGGGTGTTGCTCCCTAGCACAAGTTCCGGTGGACATGTCCTCCAAGAGCACCTGCTACCTCTCTCTCTCAAGAGGAAAGGAAGCTGAAATGTTGACTAGCATCCTCATCATAATGGCTAGCATTTTTTGAGGGCTTACTATGTGCCAGGCTCTGTACGAAGTGTTGTTTCATTTGATACTCATAACAACCTTATGAGGTGGAGCCTATTATTAGCCGCCTTTTAAAGATGACAAAACTGAAGCACATAGAGGTCAAGTACTTGATTGAGGTGGCACGGGGGATTTGTACAGAGGGAGTCTGATTCTAAGGTCTGTGCACTTAACCATCACACTATAATAGTGTTAATGATAACTGTAATAATAAACTAGTGTCTGTTGAGTATTTACTATGGGCCAACCACTGTTCAAAGCATTTCATAGGGAGTAGCTTGTTTGATCTTCCCAATGACTTTATGGGGTAGATATTATTATTATTATTGTCATCTCTAATTTACAGATGAGGAAACCAAGGCAGAGAGAAGTGAAGTAAAGCGCTAGCATTGCTTCTGTAAGACCTTGCCAAGTAGACAAGGGAGAAAGGATTTCCCAGGCAGAGGGAACAAAATGGAAGCATGAAAAGAGCATGGCAGTGTCCGGAAGAGCCCAGCAGGCAGACTGTGCTGTAGGGTGAGTAGGATGGGGAGAGACATTGGGTGATCCTGGAGATTGCCCCCCTGCCCACTGAGGGGGTGTTCTGCAATGGCCCTGATGAGAGTGAATGAGGGGGTTCCTCTGGTTGCTCAGGATTTGAGAGTTGGGCTGGGAAGCCTGAAACATCCTAAGAACCCTCTCTGCCTCAATGGGCCAGTTGAGGCCAGGGCAGGCATGAGCCGGGGAAGCAAAACTTACAGGACCCAAGCCATGTCCCCCAAGGAAAGCAGGGCCAGAGGGTGTCTCTGTATGGTCTCTTTCCTCATCACCAGGAGCTTGGCACCCCTGGGAATTGGATAATTCTCAGAAACTCAGAGAATGTCAGCGTCTTTAGTGTGACAATCCAGTCTCATCCTCTCATAGCAGCAATGTAAAAGTTGGGGTTGGGAATGGCTGTGGGACTCATGGAGTGTCACGTGGATAGGAAGTGGTGGAACTGTGGCTCAACTTCCAGTCCTCCAGAGTTTTTTCTGCTACTCTGCTTGGCCTCCTTTGAAGCAGGCCCTTAGAGTCAGAAGAGACCTGAGTATGAATGATGGTGGATTTCTTGCCTGAAACCATGGAGACCAGAGGAAGTGCCACAGTATTTTTTAAATTCCGGAAGAAAAGAACTGTCAACCAGAGAGTTCAATATCCAGTGAAAATGTCATTCAGGAATGAAGCAGAAGACATTCTCAGATAAAGAAAAACTAAGAGAATGTGTTTCCAGCAGACCTGCTCCAAAAGAAAAGATAAAGAAAGTCCTTTAGTCGAGAGGGCAATGAGGTAAACTTGGGACAGGACTGGATTTGCTTTTTGCTGTCATACTGGTCCTCAGTGCCCTCCCCATCCTAAACCCTCTTCTATTACAGTCCCTCCCAGCCTGGTTGCCCTATCCCCTTTCTTCCTGGCTAGGAGAGATCAGGAGCCCAAGACCGGGGTCTGTAAGCCAGGTGAAAGCTGAGGGGAATATGCATGGGACGTGAAATCCTGGATTGCAAATTGTGCTTAATACCACCACTGGGCACAGCGACTCCCAGCACTTTGGGAGGCTGAGGCAGGTGGATTATGAGGTTAGGAGTTCAAGACCAGCCTGGGCAAGATGGCAAAACCCCGTCTCTACTAAAAATATAAAAATTAGCCGGGCACGGTGGTGGGTGCCTGTAATCCCAGCTACTTGGGAAGCTGGGGAAGAGAATTGCTTGAACCCAAGAGGCAGAGGTTGC
>NW_016107897.1:677840-688392 GCF_001604975.1 Cebus imitator | reverse complement strand
AAAAAAGCACCACCACTGACTAGCTGTGTAACCTCAGGCAGGTTTCTTGTCTTCTCTGAGCCTCCATCTGGCTCCTGGGGATAATTACCAAGTCTTTTGTGTGGCTGGGACAAGAGAAGGGGAGGGAAGCCTGTTAGTGTTGTGTGAAAGGGCCGTCCAGATGGGAGGGATGGTTATCATCATTCCTCTGCTGTTACCCTCCTCTCCAGCCAGCCAGGCATCTGCAGGGGGGTGGGGGATGGGGGCAGGCCACTTAGCAATTTAGCTTCCTTTTACTTCCTCCCTGGGGCCTTTGCAGTTCTGGATTCCAGGGCTTTGATGGAAGGGTAGGAACCCTTCCATCTTCACATTATCAGCCTGGGCTGCCTGGCCTGGGCCTACCTATTTCCCTGGAATCTTTTTGGCACCAACAGCTTCTTCTTCATGCATGCTATTAAAAGAGAAGGAAGTGGGCCGGAAGTGAGCTAGAAGTGGGCCGGAAGTGGGCCGGAAATGGGGTGGCTCTTCCACCAGGGGTGGCCGCGTGGGCACCAGCTGATACATGGCTGTTCAGGTGGAGGGTGGGGACTTCTCTAGCAGTAGGTCAGGTCCTGAATGCAAAACTTGAGGGCAGGGTGAAAAGAGGACAGGTAGGAACAGCTGCTGCAGCTAGGTTGTAAGGGAAGGACAGGAATGTAGCCGGGCCTGTACACAGAGCCATGGCTACCAGAGTAGTCCAGGGATCTGGCTTCTAGACCCATCGACTCCCTTGCCGATCTTTGGCATTCTCCTTTCCCTCCCCAAGCTTCGATTTTCCAGCTGTACTTTGTGGACGTGTGTCCGCGCACGCGCGCGTATGTGTGTGTGAGGGGGCTATTGACCTTGGCTATTGACCTCTGAGGTCTTTTAAAGCTTGACCACACTGTGACCAATGAAGTAGTTAAGGCCTGGGGCAGAAGGCTGAGTTAAGGCCTGAGGCAGAAGCCTGAGGGGTAGGGGAGCTGGCAGGCTCCTGAAAGATATCTGGGGAAGTTGTTACAATGTAGTCTTTGCTAGAGTTCTTTGTTGCTGACTGAGGACCGGGGAGTTCCAGCTCTGCTCATTATGATCCACATAACTTTCAGCAAGTCAAGTAATGTCTCTAATGTCCCAAGGCCAGTTTTACCCCCACCTCGGTAGGACATCGCCCTTGTGGAGAACAGCAGATCCCCTTTGCATCTGATAGGAGGGTTTGTAGCATAGCTATGAGAGGGATCTGCACCAGTAAGTCTTCAGTGTGGTTCCCACATCCAGCCCAGCCAGCCCCCTGCATGGATGGCTCCTTGACAGGCTGGCACCAGGCCTCTCAGCCTCCAGGGGTTTCAGCAGACTGGCTCGCCTCTGGCTGATCCTCCTGGGGGCAATCATGGGTCTGGACTGTACTATTCCTCCAGCAGGTGTCCCCCATCAGCAGATGGCAGAGGGGTTTCACCTTTACCCTGAGATCATGGTATGTACTAGTTCACAGTGCTTTAAATTAGGCTGGGGCCAGGCACAAAATGATGAAGACCAGCGAGGGAGATGTCTGTGTTGGCCCCTTTAGTTGTGACCTTAAAGGACATACATGGAGGTGAAAAATAAGTTTTTTGGAGACATAGCGAGTTCAGAAAGCCCAGGGCTGGCTGGGGCATTTGGAGAAGCCAAAGAGCTTGGTCAATTAGAAAAATGTATCAGTTTGGGCATAGGCTGTAGTAGTTGGAGAGAGTTCACGGAGGGAGGGGAGAAGGCCAGAAGCTCAAAGAGCTCCCTCCACAACCCCCCCTGACAGCCAGCCAGATACTCCAAGTGGAAAAAAGCATTTCAGAAATGATTCCCAATATCAGGGTCCATTGGACCAGAAGTAGTGTGCGAGCCTGACTGTTCCCTGGTTCTGTTACACACTTCCCTGCCTTGCTGGGTGCCTGCCCTTTCTCTGAGGTTGGTTCACCCCCTTCCCCAACAAGACTGTGAGCCATCCCAAAGGTTTCCAGTAAATCTATTTTTGGTTTAGCTTACCTGGACTCAGATTCAACCAAAACCCCTACTGGATATAGTCCCTGACGGCTAAAAGTGACAAACCAGCGTGCCCATCTTAGCTCTAGAACAGAGGCGATGCATGTTGAGGGGCAGGGCCAGTTCAGAATCTATTACTAGGTCCCTTGAGTGGTGGAGCAGCATGTTAGGGTGCCCAATTTCCAAGTCCTTGGGCTAAGGAATGCAGTAGGTGCTCCACGGATGGATGAAAGAATAAATGAATGAATAAAGAATAAATAGCCCCCAACCCCAGCTATCCCATTCACCATGTCCTTGGTGCCAGACTACCTCTATTCCTGCTCATAAGCCTTTTCTGGGCCACCTGGCCTCTGAGAGAAGAAAGAGCAAGTCACAGATTCCTGGGATGGCAAGCTGGTCTGGCATTTACTCTGCAGAGTCTAGCTTCAAAGGCCACAGCTCAGAGATGTGAAAGGTCTGGCCAGAGGTGTCAGGACTCAGCTCTCCTGCCTCCATCATAACACATGTCAGGAATTTTTGTTAAGTTTGTGTTCCAAAGGTCTCACTCCACAGCAAGTTCTATCCCAGAATGCATTGTGACTTCAAAGCATGACAGGATGGCATCTGGGCTCTCCCACTCCCCTTCGGCCCCGGCACTCCTGGGGCCAGAGGGTGGGAGTGCCTTTGATCAGTCAGGAGTGTTGACTGTCCTTCACCAGGCCTGACAGCAGAGATGAGCCAGAGGCTGGCCCATGCCCTCTGGATGCCGGGAGAGCACACAACGTCACAAGAGAGAAAGTCCAGCCTCCAGCCTGGGGCCTCCTGCATCTGGGGCACGCCACCCAAAGCCTGCACAGCTGTCCAGCAGGGAGGGCCACAGCTGGGGGATGTTTGTGCTAATCCTCAGCAAAGGAAGCAGTGTGATAGCTAGGCTGATGTCTCCAGGGTGGGCCGCCACTCAGTGCTGGGGCCTTTGCTTCCCCTCTACCTTCCAGTGTGACATTTTTCCCCTCAAGTCCCTGCCTCCTGTAGCCCCCACCCCCAGCTTCTCCCACCAGTTACCATCCTTTTCTCAGATAAAATCCTGGATGTGGGAAAAAGGGCCCTGGACAGAGAGTCTGGAGGTCTGGGTTCCACCGCTGTTTGCTGTGTGATCTGAATCAGTCCCTCACCCTCTCTGGACTTTAGTCTGCCCAGCTGCAATGCAAGGAGAAAGGACGATGGAACTGCCCTAGCACTGCTACTCTGAGAGTCCCTGAATCAGTGAATGTGATTTGTGACTGATGACCCACTCACATATAAAGGAATGCTTATTCTCTGTCCTGTTAGGCTTAGCTGGATTGTCTGGGCACTTTAGCCCCCATGACCATGCTCCTGAACTTGCTGTTGAAGAAACGGGGAAGTAAGGTCCAAGAGTGAGCTTTGATCAGGCTGCGGGGAAGAACAGAGGGACGTACAGGTTGTTCAAACCCGGAAACGCTATAATGATTCTTGGACCCATGGCCCAGTGGAAAGAGCTAAGAAGCCTGATAGTTGATAAATCCAGGAACAAGGTGTCCAGGTCTCCTCTAAGAACAGGTTTTCTGTGACCAGAGCTCACAGACCTTGCTCCCAGATCTTAGTGCTGATCAGGCAAAGTTCCCTTTCTTAGGGGAGATGACCATGTCATGACAGCCTCTCCAGACAGTGAAGGATGGGGGCTTGAGCTTGGCCTCCTTAGCCAGTCAGTGTTACTCCTGGAGTCCCCAGTGCTCAGTGGAACCAGGAACAACCTACCTTGACCTGTACAATACAAGGACGCAGGTCTCACTTGTTAAGACTGGGGAAAACCTGTACCATCAGGCCCCAAACTGAGGCTGTCCAGCAAGGGGGTTTCCTGCCAGGACTTTCCTCCCTCAGGGATTTCTGAGAATCGTCGCGTGCTGGGCTGGGAGAAAGCAAAGAGAGAGAATGAGACTCAGGGGCTGGGGGTAGCCGAACAGTCCTTGGCAGTGTGCTGTGGCCCAGAGGGCTGTGGGCATGGAATGCCCCTGGGAAGAGGTGATGGGGTCTCCTATGGCCTGTCCACTGTGTGCCAAGGCCTTTGCCTGCCGCCTCTTATTCCACCCTCACAACAACCCAGAGGAGAGGTATTCATGGCTGCATTTTATAAGGACACTGAGGCAGAGCGATTAAAGGGCCTTCTCAGATGTCCCACGGTTCAGTTTTGTCTCCAAATCTCATGGTCTGTTTGATCTCCATATTACACTGCTGCAGTCTCAAAACAGCCCAGAGTACTTTCAACAGGAGAAGGCAGGAAGGCTTCACCGAGGAGGTGGCATTTGGGATGGACATTTTGGATAAGTGGTTGGGAAGAAGGAGAGTATGCCAAGGATGTGGAGGAGTATGGGGATGGGATGAAGTATGCCAAAGACAGGGGTTCAAGGTATTGAAAGATACCTTGGAAGGACAGCAAGGAGGCCAGATTGGCTAGAGGGAGTGGCCAGGAAAGTACAGGGCAAAGCTTAACAGATAGTTGGAGTTCCCACTGCGGGGGCCTTTGCATGTTAAGATCAGGAATTTGGCCTTGATCCTGTAGGCTATGGGAAATCATAGAAGGATTTTGAGCAGGGGATGGGTCATGGGCCCTCCCCATGGCAGTGCAGAAGAGAAATGTGAAGGGAGAAGACAAAGGTAGATATGTGAAATGAAGAATCTAAAAAAGTTGATCTTAGAGAAGTAGAGCATAGAACAATGGTTCCCACAGGCTGGGGAGGGAGAATGGGGAGAGGTTGTTCCAAGTATAGCTATGTTACAGTTAGGAGGAGTAAGTTCTGCTCTTGTTCAACACGGCCATGCAGTTCACAATCACGTAGTGTATCTTGCAAAATAGCTAGAAGAGAGGATTTTGAATGTCCCCACCACAGAGAAATAATAAATATTTCAGTGATGCTTATGTCAATTACCCTGATTTGATCGCTACACAATGTATATATGTATGAAAACATCACTGCACTCCATAAACATGCACAATTATTATGTATTAATTAAAATAAAACTGAAAAAGGAGAAGAAGAAGACCCCGAAGGGAGAAGGATAGCTGAGGAAGGAGAAAAAGATGAGGGAGATTGAAGAAATGTGAATGGGTAAGACCGAAGAAGCTCCAGCTGTTGCAGGGGAAGAGAAAGGAATGCAAGATATACCGCCCAGGGATGTAGTGGATGGGAGAGTCACCATGGGCAGGAGGTTTCTGGGAGAAGGAGGAGTTTGAGGTAGGGTGTGGGTACAGGAGAAATGCCAGTGCAGTTTTGGCTGTGGTCGGTTTGAGGAGCTTGTGGGACATTCCAGCCGAAGTGTGCCATGAGCAATAGGAAGAAAGGAGATGAGGAGAGAAACCAGTTGGAAAGAGAGCAGTTTGGGAGTCATCAGCCTCTTCCTAGCAAGTTCCGTAGCCTCCCAGACCTCATTGTCTTCTTCTTCCGTATGATGGCGTAATATTAGTGTCAACCTCATTAGCTTGCTGTGAAGATGAAATTAACTGACACAAGCACAATGTTTAGAATAGTGCCTGGCACAGAGTTAGCACTCGCTTCATCTTAACTCTTATTTGCACAGAGGTGGTAGCTGCAATCTAAGGGTGGGTGATGTCACACCAGAAGCATGTGAAGGATGGGTGGAGAGAGGGTCTGGCACAGAGCTCAAGGGGCACTAACCTGCCAGTGAAGCGCAGAGAGTGCCTTAGGAGTATGGCAGTGAGCAGGCTGGAGGGGCCTGGATCTTCAGTTCTAATCTCATGAGGTTCCAGTGCAACCTCCCTGTGACAAGTCTTTCCGCCTATCTTGAGACCCAGGTTGTAAGCTGTGAGAGCTCCAGGCATTTGGGACTCCAAGTACCCCTGCCTCGCCTCTGCTCACCGGCAGCCCATTCCTTCACACCAAGCCCACAACCAGATAGCTTCATGAGCCACAGCACTGTGTAAAGGAAGAACCCCACATGGTCAGACTCCACATGGTCAGAACCCCACAGGTCCATCCTAGGCCACTGTGGGTCTAAGACTGGTCTCAGCTTCCCATCTGGGGAGTGATTGCAATATGCCCTCCTTGCCCCTCTCCCCCAGGGTGAAGCAGGTAGATGGGCTTGCAACTTTGAAGTGATTTTGGGCACCCTTGGGAATTCTCAAGGCAAGCCCAAGCCCTAATTGCCTCCCAGAGGCCATGCAGGCTCTGCCAGAGGAGGAAGGGCCAATTCTTGCTTTTTGGGATCTTCCAACAGGCTGCTGGCAGCGCCCCCAAGAGAGCAAGGGAGACTTGTTTGAGGGCTACAGGCCTAGGCAGTGGGCAGGCTGGAGGACCCATCAGCAGCCCCAACTCCCCAGTGATCTCAAAATTCCAGCCCTCCCAGCGTGTAGCATTTTGCAGAGTCACGCACCCAGGCTCACACCTGCAGTGAGGTCCAAGGACATATGGAGCTTCCAGGGCCCATGCTCATGTCAGGTAGCCAAGCAGAAGCCGTGGGAGCATGCACAGAGGCCAGAGCTTCAGCTTTTTGGGATGGTTCTTTCTTTTTGGCAGGAGGGAACATAGACGGACAGGACAATGAAACAAATACCTGAAGGAAGCCCAGACAGATGCATTGGGAAGAACACTGAAGGTGGAGTCAGGACAGGGTGTGTCAGGACAGGCCCCAGCTGATTGGCTGAGCAGGCTCAGCTATGTGACCTTTCACCCTTGTTGTCAGAAACATGTTTTATTTGAATCTCTACTATGTGCCAGGCACACCGGTCTTTCTTTCATCTTAACAATGCCTCTCCAGGAGAAGCCTTATTACCCCCACTTTACAGATGTGGAAACTGAGACCCACAGAGGTGAAGTGGCTTGCCCAAGGTCAAGCAGCACGAAAGCGGCAGAGCTGGTGTTGAACTGAATCCAGAACCTGTGCGCTCTCACGATACCAGGCTATCTGGAAAAATGAGAGGATGAGGAGGAGCTCGTCATTACTTAACTAGGGAGGGGTTGAGCCTGAGTTGCAAAGCCAGCACTTGTCTCACACACAGTGGAGGCTGCACCAGTGTGCCTAAACCCAGACAATTAGGAGTTGCCCAAAATCGCTGTACCACAGTCTCCTGGAGGCAGCCAAATTCCTAAACATATGAATCAATGAAAGCTAAAAGGCCTCCCTTCTGCAGCTCAGTGGACTGGGGAGCACCCCATATTTTCTCCTCAGCTTCATGTGGACTCCTCTTCCTATCAGTAAAAGCTTAGGAGGTCATCTTACCTCTCTGAGCCTTGGCTTCCTCCTCTGCAAAATGAGACTGCCCTATCCTGTAGGGATGTCATGAAGATTAAATGAAATAACCCATGAGAAGGAGCTGGGGTTCCAAAAAAGATGGGATCAGGGAAGAAGTGGTCTAAGAATGCCTCGCCTGGGTACACCCCAAGTTAGACTTTACAACAGCATGGTCTCGTTTATTTCCAGGGCTTCCCTTGTTCTATTCAACAAACCAGATGCCAGCAATGGTGTATTGGTGGTGGCGGCGATGGTTGGGGTGGTACATATGAAATGAAATGTTTATCAAATGGAAACATGGCTACCCTTTGATCCTACAACTTCACACTAGGAATTAGACAAGTGCATTAAGGACGTTTATTGCCTTCTTGTTTGTACTAGCCCCAAATAGCAAACAACATAAAAGTGTAACAATAGGGGATTTGTTAAATCATTTCTGGTTATGATACATAGAGTACACAATTAGAGTACATTTCCAGTTAAGATGGCAACAGAGTCCCTCTGTACCAAGCATGGAATGGTGGAAGATCGATACACTGTAAAAAGAAAACCCCAAAGACAGAGTCAGGCTCAAAAAATGAGATATACAGCACACACAGAAATGCAAAGCAGCAAGCAGAGCTGTAGCCTGCCAGCCCCTGGGTCAGGGCAGGGGCGCCGTGGCTGGGGGTGGGCAGGAGTGGCTGAGACTCAGCTCCTGTGAGTATAACAAGTGCTCCATTGTGGGACGGGAGGCAAAAACTAGGGGGAGGAGGGGCAGGGCTCTCCCTGTAAGAGCTGGAAAAGATAGCTTCCAGCTGCTTCTGGGAGTTCTGACTACAAGGCAGCCTGGGCCATGAGGAGCTGGGCGGAGGCAGACTCAGCTCATGACAAGGAAGTGAACCGAGCCCCAAGGTTCTATACTGAAGCAGAAGAATGCCCCCAACATCTTCCATAGGTTAAGTGCCCTGAGTGTCATAAAATTCGATTCTAAGCTGAGGGATCTGGAGGGGCTGGTGGAGGCCACCACGAAACCACCAGACAAGGAGGGGTAAGCACTGAGAGAGAAAGACAATAAGACACAAACACAAACAAAACGCCAACTCTCCCCCTCCAAACCAAAATTCCAAAACACATAAAGAAATCTAATGCTCAGGGAGAGCCGGCAAAATCTACAATCAGCACATAAATCTACTCCAGATGAGTTTTAGAGAATAGGCTGACAGATTTTGAAAATAAGCATGTCTAGGATGCTCACAGAGAGAAATGAAGGAATGACATTCCTTAAAAGGACAAAATAGGATTGCACAAAAACAGGAAGGTAGGTAAAAAAAGAAAATCAAATAGAAACTTTGGAAATAAAAAATATAGTCATTGAAGTAAAAAGAAAGCAAACTTCAATGAATGAGATAACTCTAGCCTGGGCACAGTCATGGAAAGAATTAGTGAACTGGAGGCTACTGCTGAGGGATTTGACACCAGCATAGAAGCAAACTTTGAAAGAGAAGTTAGTAGGCATGAAGGTTGGCATTGAGGGGCTTTGGCCTAAGTCTATCTGAAGTTCCAAACAGATAATGGGAAGGAGGCAATCACTGAGAGATAATAGCTAAGAATTTTTCAGAAAGGAAAGAAGGTATGCGTTTTCAGGGAGAAAAGGCATGCCAAGGACTGAATGAAATAAATAAAAATAAGTCTATACTTAGACAGTTCGTGGGAAATTAGCAGACCATCAAGATAAGGAAAAAAAGTTACAGGCTGCAGCAGATAAGAGACCCATTCTATACAAAGAACAAGTTCATGATACGAGACAGAGCCATGCACAGAGGATGACTGCTGTGACATGAAGACGACGAAGGGTCTTGTTGCAGCTTCTCTGGTCAGCCGCCTCTAAACATAGTCAAAGATGGTTTTTCCTAGGTTTGAGTTGCATTACTTCAGTGTTCCTGCTGGCCTCCTGCTCACTCTCTGGCCCTCACCGTGACTGTGCTCGACTCTCTCATCCTGTGCTGGGACAACCATTTTCCTTTCTTCATTGCTGCTACTGCAGAGTGAGGGGGGCGTGGCCTGGAGGAGAGCCTCTCAGTGCACCACCGAGTCTTGCTTTGGAGGAGAGGATCAGGAGAACAAGCCCTTTACAAGACCAGTACTGTCACCACCAGACTTGATATAGGAAGGTAAAGGAGTGTTCACCTTGGAAGGTAAAGGGAGATCCCCATACACTCACGTGTCACATGCATCTAGCTTGGAATGGTTGCCTTGTGACTTATAGACTGCATGCCTTTGGTTAGCAAGTCACTTCCAAGCCCCAGTGTTCTCTTTTACAAAAGAAGGACAATAACTCTACCCAATAGGATGGTTGTACAGAAAAAAAGGGATCCTAGAAATTAATGGAAACGTGCTTTGTAAGCTGTAATGTGGTGGACTCTTATGACCGCCTCTTCCTGTCTCCAGCTCCTTCCGCTGAGTGATTTTAGTTAGTCCACACAACCTCATGACATGGTGATATTATCCCACATGTACAGAGGAGGACACTGAGCCTCAGAGAGGTAGTTCTTCCTCTTTGAGGTATTAAGTGGAAGAACCAGGACTTAAGCCCAGATCTGTCTCACTCTGGGTCTGTTCTTTATTGCTGGGCCTTTGCCCCCACCTCAGATGTCCTGGGTACAGGGAGGGAGGGAGGGAGAAAGGGAGGAAAAAGCTGCTGCACTGGACTTTCCTCTCCTTAGGGAGACGGAAGAGGCAGGGCCCAGCTCCCAGGCTGAGGTTTGGGGACAACTGCAGAGCAAAGGAGCTTTGAAGGTTGGGATGGGGGAGGGTAGACAGCAGAGGGGAGAGAGTTTCTGACTGCACCCCAGTCACGGACCACACAAAGCAACTGGCCTGCCTTGCCTATCCCAGTTTAAACTCAGCTCCATCTCATACTGTAATGTTTGTGTGATCCATAGCAAGTCATTTAGCCTCTCTAAGCCTGAGTTTCCTCATCTTTCTATGAGGTAGCAATCCCTATCTCCCAAAGCTGTGGGAAGGATGAAATGAAGAGGCATATGTAAAGCACTCAGACCTGTGTTTACAAAGGGTAGCCTCTCTACACCCATCACTGTCCCAGTCCTCAGCTCTGGGCTCTGCCCTGGCCCCTGACCCCAGTAGCATCTCCTTGCTCCTAGTTCTGCCATGCCTTCTTTCCTTGCCTCACATTCTCAGGGAGGCGCAAGTCCAGATATCCTGGTTGTTTGGAAAGACGGCAGTGTCTATGGCTGGGTCCACATTCGATAAGTGAGTCAGGGTGTATTACTGGTCCATTCTTTTTTTTTTTTTTTTT
>NW_016107897.1:661691-677826 GCF_001604975.1 Cebus imitator | reverse complement strand
TTTTTTGAGACTGAGTCTCTGTCACCAGGCTGGAGTACAGTGGCGCTATCTCAGCTCACTGCAACCTCTGTCTACTGGGTTCCACGCGATTCTCCTGCCTCAGCCTCCCCAGTAGCTGGGACTACAGGGGTATGCCACCACACCCAGCTAATTTTTGTATTTTCAGTCGAGACAGGGTTTCACCATGTTGGTCAGGATGGTCTCCATCTCTTGACCTCGTGATCCACCCGCCTCGGCCTCCCAAAGTGCTGGGATTACAGGCATGAGCCACTGCGTCCGGCCTGGTTCATTCTTGTATTTATTAATTTACTCCAGTATTTGTTGATCACTGACTAAGTGTCAGGCACTGGTGATAGAGCAGCACACAAGACAGACAAGGCTTTATGTTCACAGAGCTCGCATTCCAGAGAAGGTGAAGTCTGCCTCTTCCCTAGAGACCTCAGATACAATCCTACCCCCAGGTTGGCTGCCATGTTAGACATCACTTTCAACTCCCTCTGAGCTGCCTGGCCCGTATGACCACAGCAGAGAACCCAAGAGATCATCTCATCTACCCTCTGCGTCTAGATAACTGTTCTAGCCCAGATGCCTAAAACCTGCTTCTGTCTATAAAACATGGGCTCTGGAGTCCAAAGACCTAGGATAAAAGCAAGACTCTGCTGCTCATTAGCTTTGTGACCCTGGGCAAGCTCCGTAACCACTCTGAGCCTTTGTTTTGTCATCTATGAAACAGGCATTAGAACAGGACTGATTTCATAGGGTCATTGGGTGAATGAAATAAGATAGATAATACATGTAACATGCTAGAAACAATGCCTAGCATATGGTATGTGCTCAATGCAGATAAAACGGTGCTATTATTATTATTACTACTGCTGTTGTTAAAAATACCTGACTCAGGGTGTCATAGGCGTTTGATTCTGTGTCCAGCCTCAGTTTCAGAAAATACGCTTACTCTTGTCCGTGTAGCCAGGCCAAAATCCATAGGGAAACCTCCCAGGAGGCCCTCTGACCATGGCCTGTGAGGGGCAGTCTGGAGGTTGTGGCTCTGTTTTGGATGTCCTTACGGTACACTGTGGAGAGAGCAAGTGCACTCACTCACCTCCTCAGGCTTTGCTCCAGTGCCCCCTTGTTAAGGAGGCCTCCTCTGATTGCGCCATCTAAAATCACAAACCCTAGCACCCTCAATCCCCCTCCACTACTTTCTTCTTTTCCATAACCCTTACTACCATCTTTCATGCTATATATTTCACTTGCATATTCTTTTTAAAATTGTGGTTCATCTCTTCTCTCTAAAATGTAAGCAGGAAAAACTATCAAGCCTGTAGGGTCAAGCAGGCTCAAGGCCAAGAGATAAGCTAGATGTGCTGCATTTCCATGAAATCATGAGGTGGGTGGAACTGGGGTTCAAAGGGCCTCCTCAGCTCTGACTTAGAACAGTCTGTACTTTTGTGTCAGTTCTCATGGCAGACCAGGCAGGACCTGGCCTTAGTTCAGACAAGTCTGCTGTAGGAGGCTGTGCCACAGGCGGTGTGTCAGGGCTATAAGCAGAATTCCTCTGCCCACTCAGCCTGGCTTTTTTCCACCCTTGACCTTTGTTGGAAAGGCCCTGGGCTTGGGAGCAGGGTGGTCTGGCTCCCCTCTCCAGCTGGGCAGGAGGATTCAACCTCAGCTCCATATCCTGGCAGGTGTGGCCTCAGCCTAGTGCCCTTCTCCCCTCTGATAACATTGCCACATGCTGTGGTCAGCTATTTGCTCCCCTTAAAGGCTACTCGGCTGGACATGATGCTAGCACATGTTCTGTTGAGCTGCCTTGTCTCTCAAAGGCTGCCTTATGGTTTGCAAATGGGGTGAAACAACACCATAGGACAGTTTGCTGATTCAGAGATTGCTAGCTCCTAGGTGCAAATCCTGCTTGGAATTTCATCTTTCACCCTGATTCTGAGTGTGAGATATCTGCTAAGGTCCAGCATGAGAAAAGCCAGGACATGACATTTAGCACCTAGCCTCTTTCTCTGCCCCACTGCCTTGGCAAGAAAAAGGCTGCCTCTGGAGAAGGCTGCCATCTCCATCCTGACATGGGCCCTGCCATTTATACATTTGACAGGATTTATTTATTGGGTGACTACTATGTGCCAAGCACTGCTTCAGGGTCTGGGGAGACTGTGATAAGCAAACACAGACACGATCTCTGCTCTCTGACTCCACTTGCATTCTAGAGGCAGAGGCTGGCATTTAATATGGGGGCTTAAGGCATGTTACAGAAACCTGAGCAGGAGACTCAAGGTTTACACATACATGGTGATGGAAGCTATGAGCATATATGAGATGGCTCAAGAGAGAGTGTACAGAATGAGAGGGGAAGGGGTTGGAAATAAAACCTGACGAATCCCAACATCTCAGGGGTGGGCAGAGGAAGAGAAGGTAGAGAGGAAATCACCATGGGCAAGGGGATCCCAGGGCATCAAGACAAGCCAAGAGAGGATTTTCAAAAGGAAGAAATGATCAATCGTTAAATGAGTCACATCAAGAAAGGGGAAGCACAAGCAAAGGCCACAGGCTGAGTGTTTAGAGAGCAGCATTGTTGAGTAGTGCACATGGAAGGCAACCCATCACAGGCTCAGAGCAAAGACAGACAGTGAATGCAAGAAAGAGGAAAGTAACACTTGTTGAGCATCTACTATGTGTCAGGTTCTCTGCTGGGGCCCCTATATGACTCATCCTTTCATTCATTTGGTCAACAATTTTCTAGATGCAGGGTTTTTATGGTAAGCAAAGATAGGTAAGGCCTCTGCTCTCATGGATCTCATAGTCCAGACATTTATCAAAGTGTCCCCCAAATGAATATGAATTTACAACTGGGACTAGGGTTATGCAGGAGAAGCATGTGGCACTAATGAGAACCTTTAATTTGGTTCTTTGACCTAGCAGAGAGGTCAGGGAAGGCTTCCTGAGGAGTGGAGACAGAAGCTGAGATCTGAAGGACACATAGAAAGGACCTGGGTGAGTGGAGCAGAGAGGAGTGTTTTATGCAGAAGGAACAACATATGCGAAGAACTAAAAGGTGGCCACTGGGAGTGGAGTGGAGAAGGAGAGGGGCAGACGGGTCAGGGAAGCAGGGAGAGGTGGCTGAGGCAGGGCCAGACTCAGTGAGGCTTCACATAGGGAGCAGTTTCATCTTTACCCTGAAACCACAAGAAAGCTGCAGCAGGTCATTAAACAGGGCAAGGATATGATCAAAGTCATGTTTTGAAAATACCAGTCCAGCCACTATGTGAAGATAGAGCAAGAAATGATTTGGGCAGAGTATTCAGGAAGCTATTCGGCTGGGTCCAGGAAAGGATGGTGGTAGCTTGCACTGGAGTGGAGACAAAGGAGACTGAAACAGGATGGCTTGAAAAGACGTTTAGAGATTGCTTAGAATAGCAGAAGATTACCCATATCTGGCATTTGTAAATAAGGGAATGGTAAAATAAATACTGTTAGGTCCACCCAGTAGAATACTATCTGTAAAAACAGAGTAAAAGATTTCTAAGTACTGAACAGAGATTGACAAGATATATTGTTAGGTGAAAAGTGCAAGGTACAGAACAGAATGTATAGTATTGTATTTTGTGGAAGAAAGGGAGCAATATCTATTGTTTGCCTTTCCATAAAGATGTACTGGAAGGATACCCACCCCACAAATAAAGGTGATTTATCTATGTGCGTTTTAGGGGATGTACTGAAGGTGATGGAGTTGGGTGAGACTCCTTACTAAATCTTGTTTTATATTTATTTTGATTTTTCAATATGTTTCCTATTCAGAAATAAATAATACTGAAAGCCAAAGCGACTTAGGAAGTAAAACCAGCAGGACTGGCTATGGGGTGGGTAATGTGAGGGGTGTTGAAAATGACTCCTAGGCCTGTGGCTTCTGTAACTAGATGTAAGAGGGTCCCTTTACTATGATAAGGGACAGAAGAAGACAGGTTTGGGGAGGAAGATCATTACATCAGTTTAAGACACACTGAGGGTGAAATGCCTTCAAAGAGTGAGATGACTCTTTGAAGAAGTTTGGCTGTGAAGAAGAGGAGAGAGGCAGGGCAGGCAGCTGCAGAAGGAAGTAAGGTCCAGGAAGGTGGGCTGGTTTGTTGGTTTCAGTGGGAGAAACCTGGGCACCTAAAAAGCCATAAGGAAAGATCCAGTTGAAAGGGAGAATCTGGTTGTCCTAGTGCCATGTTAGTTGTTAATTATCCCATTCTAGGGATGAGGAAATGAGGCTCTGGAAGGCCCAAGATCACATTGCTAGTAAGTGGCAGAACTGAAATTGGAAGTTGCATCTTCTGACTCGCAGATCAATGGAGCCATGCATGGACAGGTGCTGGCAGGGAGGCATTAGGAGATAGAATTAATGAGCTCACCAGGCCTAGAGGCTCAGACGACACCCATATATTCTGAATAATCCCTCTAGAGCAGTTGTCTCAACTGGGGGTGATTTTGCTCCCCCAGAAGACATTTGGCAATGTCTGGAGACAGTTTGGTTGTCAGAACTTAGGGTTGGGGTGTGCTATTGGTACCTGGTGGGCAGAGGCTAGGGGTACTGCTAACGGTCGGCCTCACCCCCCACCATGCACAGGACAGCCCTTGCAACAAGTCAATAGTGTTCAGGTTTAGAAACCCTGCTCTGGAAGCTCCAGGGCTTCAGGGAGCTTGTCAGCATCTCCACCCTCTCCACTAATGCAAGTATCTTCTTCATTGTTTTTACTATCTTTTTACTTCTGTGATTTGGTCAAATTGCAAAACATCCAAACAATGCAAACATTGTTAAAGTATCAAGTAAAAGTCTTCCCTCCCTCAGTCAGAATTCCCCAGAGCTAATGGTTGTTACTATAACTTTAGTAAAGGGGTTGAAATCCACAAGCAGAAAACTTATTTTCTCCCTCCTGTTTCTTCCTTAACACTCCCTGTGACCTATTTCTCCCCTGCTTCTTGGATGAAATCTACTGAAGAGCCAGAACTTTTTCAGACACTTTCTGATATTTAAAAAATCCTCCGATTACCTCCAGGAATTAACATGTCCAGTCTAGTGGAACAGATAAAACCCCGAACTTCACTAAAAGTGAAAGATTTACCCGTCTCCTCCACTGAGGCCTGTCAGGCTGCAGAGGCCAGGAGTGTGGTCAGTGTCTTCTCTCTTTTCTGTCCCTGCTGGCTTATTATTCAGCTAGTTTCCCTGTTGATGCATATTGAGGTAGTTTGCAGGTTTTTACTCTTACAAACAATGTTGAGCCATCTTTGTACCTATGTTTATCTGTACACACTCGTTATTTCTTTAGGACAAATTTCTGGAAATCAATGTGTTGAGGTATGCATATGAGGTATGCATATTTAAAACAGCAAATCATACTTCCAGATTGTTCCACACAGTAACTGCATCAGTATATGTTCCTACCAGCAGAATATGAGAGGGCTCATTAAGGGTTCTCATTCTTGGCTGGGTGCAGTGGCTCATGACTGTAATCCCAGCACTTTGGGAGGCTGAGGCAGGTGGAAGATTTGAGGTCAGGAGTTGGCCAGCATGGAAGAAACCCCATCTCCACTAAAAATAGAAAAGTTAGCTGGGCATGGTGGCATACACCCGTAATGCCAGCTACTCTGTAGGTGAGGTACAAGAGTCACTTGAACCCAAGTGGCGGAGGTTGCAGTGAGCTAAGATTGAACCACTGCACTCCAGCCTAGGCAACAGAGCAAGACTCTATCTCAAAAAAAAAAAAAAAGGTTCTCACTCTCTCTCCCCACATTTTTCAATATAGAACATGCTAAGGGGGCCAGGCTGACATTAACTACTGATTGAATGAGTGCTGAGAGAACACCCATTCTTTGTGGGCTTCTTGAAGCCTATGAGGAAAGCACAAACTCTCCCACACTTGCTCCTCCCTCTTGTCACATAGTCATCTCTTACTCCTCTCCCTCCTCCACCCCCTCAAACGTCAGGATTCTAGGTCCTGAATAGCTCTTGTGTCCATTGTCTTCCGTCCGTTCGTGACCAACGTTGGAATTCAGGCCTCATCATCTCTTGCCTACAAGAGTTCCTTGCTGGTCTCCCCATCTCCAATTTTGCAATCTCTGATCCATTCTTGACACCCCCATAGTGAAGTTTCTAGAATGCCAATGTGGTTACCCCTCACCACCAGAGGATGGATCTTTAGGGTCCACTCCATAGGGCACACTGTGATCTGTCTTCTCCCGGTTCCCATCTCATCTGTGGCTCTTTGCCTTCCTTCTCTTACACTCCTGTCACACATTGCTGCCCCAAGCTTCAGCTCTTTCTTAGCCCATTTGGTTCTCTCTGGCTAGAATGTCCTCCTCCTCTTCTTTGGCTGCCATCAAACAGAAAGTGGACATTTGTTGGTTTGTGTCTTCCCAGCATTCATTCCTCCCCTTTCCTTAGGCTCCTGTTTAGTGAATTGTCTCTGCCTGATTGGGAGTAAGGTTGGTGAAACAATAAATCCATGCATGCCTCTTTCCACAGAAGCCAAAGGGAAGTTGCCTTCCTCTCCCCAGCCCAGTATAGCCAGGAGGCAAACATGGGACTAAGCTTGGTGACTGGACACTCTCGTTGGACTTTGAATCTGAAACAAGCAATATGAAAATAGAGGAAACAAACTTTGTTCATTTTATTGGCAGCATCCTGATCAAACCATTCCTGCTTCCTATTCCTTCCCAACTCCTCCCCAGGAAGTGCCTTTGCTTATGTCAATTTCCGTACCTGGTTCTCTAGCTTTTCCCTTGATTCTGTAAGCTCCCTACAGCTTACCCCTCCAACTGCTTAAATTCCCTTCTCTTCTAAGCTAATCAGAGATGCTTTCTGTTAATTGCAAACAACAATTTCTGATAGAAATCCCAGCTCAAATGTTCATACTTCTGGTTCTGCACACACATACCTCCCTGTACATTCCCATAGCATCCTCTACAAAGTGTTGATCACATCTCATTTTTTTTTCCTGTTCCTTCCATTAGGTTAGAAATTTGTATTGGTCCCATCCTTGTGAGCTCTGGGTTCACTAATTTATGCCTGGCCCAAAGCCAAACATTTAAGGGAACAAACATTTAAAGACTAAATTAATGAACTAGTAGCTCTGCCTGCTCCCCTTCTGGGGGCTTCGGCGACTTACACAGACTCTGCCATGCCACAAAAATAGTAAAAATTCACCTGCCTCCTTCATGAGTCAGGCTGGGAATAACGTGGGATGATTTCTGTTTGGGACACTCCTGTCTGTGCCATGGAAGATGCGGTGAGGGAGGGCAGGAGCATGAAGAGAAAAGGACAGAAGTGGGGCAGGGAGACAGCTGTTGGAGCAGCTCAGGTGGAAGATGGTGGTGAAGGGGATTAACACAGTGGCAATGGGAACAGAGTAATGAGGCTGACTGGTGAGACTGTGAACAGAGCATTAGAAGTGAATAGGCTGCTCAGTTGTTTCTGGTAATTCTGGTAAAAGTAAAAAGTGGCCATTTGAGATGGCTTCCATCAGAAGGAGGTGGTGAGGGAGTGCAAGTGTGCCTGTGCATGGTGGAGCAGAGGTGGGGGATTGTTAGGGGAGGGTGTCACACCATCTCCAGCATCCCCCTCCTGCCAGCAGCCATGACCATGCAGGCTGTCTTGCCTGTTTTCTAAAGAGCTTCCCCAGGCAGCAGGGGAGAGAGGAGAAGGGGGGCTGGCCACCCACGCCACTCAGCAGAGGTGAGCCAAGGAGCATTGAGTCCTAAGTTCCCCCTCCCCCAGCCACTACAGGCTGCCAGGTGCCTTGTTTTTGATGAAAGCTTTTAAAAACCCATGTGCATGGATGGTCATGCATTCATTTTTGTTCATTTAACTAATACTCGCTGAGCCTGGAGCCAGGCAATGGTGAGTAAAGTCTGCCATGGACCCTGCTCTCAAGAAGCTCCCGAGCTGGTGAGCTGGCGGGGGAGAAGATGTGTAATCAGGCAATTAGGAACCAGAGTGAGCGGGAGGTAAGCACTGGTTGCTATGGGAACACGAGGAGCGGCCACAGCTGCTGCTCTTCTCTGAAGAGTGGTGGCAAGCAAAAAAGGAGGCACAAAACAGGCAGACCTGCTTGCCAGGCCCACCTCTGCGCAGCCCAGCCAACTGGTCCAGGACAAAGATCTTCTGGAAGGACAAAACCCATCAGCTCTCTGCCACAGCATCTCTGCACCTAAGAAATAAGTAGGGAGAGCATGATCCAAGGACCCAAATGAGAGGCTGTATGTCTGTGCCTGGCACCCAGTAGGTCTATAGCACATGGCAGTTTCTAGGAATTTTGTTTTCAAGAAATATTTGTAGGTTAAAAGTTTCTTGGGTTACTGGATACCGGGGGTAGAGCTGTGAATGGGATAAACGAGGCTCCTGCTCTCAGGGAGCTGATGGTAATTGAGGAGGGGAGACAGATACAAACACGCTTATGCGGTACGAGCCATTACTACCGTGATCGTGATCATGAGGCTATGAACGTGTTTCACAGTAGGAGCTGGCCTAGGCTAGGGGGCCAGGAAGACTTCCTAGAAGAGGGACCTTTTCAGCTAAGATCGAAAGGAAGAGAATTACCAACAAAGAGGTGGGAAACCTACTTTCCAAGTACAGTGAACAATGTATGTGAAGGTGCCAAAGCAAGAGGGAGTCTGTTATGTCCCAGGCAAGGAAAGGAGGCCAGGGGAAACTGGAGAGGGGAGGCTGGAAAGGTGGGCAGGGCATTAATCCACTCAAGCCTCCAGGCCATGGTGACACGTTCACATTGGATCCGAGGATGACCCCATTGCACACTACCCCCACTTCATAATGCTACTGTGACTTCCACTGCTGATCAGCACATTAAAACAACCGTCAGTGCCTGAGGCATAGCCATGCTCAATGGGGCCTGACTCAGAGCAGGTTTGGAGAAGATTCTGGAATTTGAGAGCTGTCAGAGCTCTTGGAGAGCATTTAGGCCCAAATTCTCACTGTGCAGATGGAAACACTGAGGCCCAGAGGGAAGACTTGCTCAGGGTGGCACAGCCAGCGTGGGTGTCAGGCCTTTAACTAGAGCTCCGCTTAGGCAGCCACACAGTACCCCATGCCTCTGTGGAGATATAAAGGTGAGCTTTTTCCTACAGGTACCATTTTCTCTCCCTCTCAGGACAACCAGCAGAGTGTTTCCAGCCCTTTCTTACCTTCTTGCACTTCCCCTAGTGTTCCTTTTTTCAAAAAATCCCCATTTCCATTAACTGCAGATTCTCATTTGCTTATCCACCACCCTTCTGTCATGATGGGGCAGCCAGAGGCAGGGCTTGAACCCCAGGCAGGGCCTAACAGAGCTCTCGTGCCAGCTATTGACATGATTTCCTGGCTTACCCTACCTCCTGCCCTTGCTATCCCCTGAATCATGTTCTGTGGGCAAAGCCGTCTCCACTGACATGGTCACAGTGCTTGCCTGCCCAGGCAGGCCTCACCACACACACACTGTGGAGTTGATACAGTCTCAGTCATCGTCTTTTTTTTTTTTTGAGATGGAGTCTTTCTCTGTCACCAGGTTGGAGCGCAGTGGCACAACCTTGGCTCACTGCAAACTCCGACTCCCAGGTTCAAGCGATTCTCCTGCCTCAGTCTCCCAAGTAGCTGGGACTACAGGCACATGCCACCACACTCAGCTAAATTTTGTATTTTTAGTAGAGATGGAGTTTCACCATGTTGGCCAGGATGGCCTCGAGCTCTTGACCTCATGATCTGCCCACCTTGGCCTCCCAAAGTGCTGGGATTACAGGCGTGAGCCACTGTGCCCAGCCTTGGCCATCATCTTATACACTCTTCCACACCCCATTGCCGAGATGGGATCAGCGAGGCAGAGGCAGCCCAGAGTTCTTGCCTGTGAATGAACTGTGTCTGATCTTCTGACTCTGCCTACTCTACTTGCAGCATTGCCCGCTGGCTCCTTTCTCTCCCTGTTAATGGAAGCACAGAGGAATGAGGGGAGAGGAAGACCCTATGGGAAGACGGAGGCCAGCACTGCCTGAGCGGAGACTGCAGGGGTCAGGGTGAGAGGAACCTGCTTCTCTGCCCCTCTAGCACAGCTCTTACCCTGCTTGCCTCCCTACAGAGCAGGCCTAGGGGCCAGGAAGCTGCTCTAGGCTTCCACCAGGGAACTCTCTGCCTGGTAGGGTCTCTCTTTTATGCAGGAACTGAGGCCACCACATTCCTCTTGCCTTACTCCTGGAAGGAGCTGGCTTTGGAATCAACACAGTAGTCCTGGGTCCAAATCCCAGCTCTGTCACCGCTGGCTGAGTAGACTTGGACAAATCTTTTTAATATCCCTGGGCCTCAGCTTCCCTATCTGACCATAAAAATTGCTATCTGGCTTGCTGTGGAAATTAAATAAGGGAGCTAAGTTCCAACTCCCTACCTGGTATGTAACAGGTGTTTGACAAATGCTAGTCCCCTCCACACACTCTTGGCTTGTCTCTCCAGCCCCACACCCAGAAAGCTCTGCCATATTCCTTCCAGAGATCTTTGGGTTGAGGCTGGGACCAGATTTGGCAAGAGCCTCCTGGCTCTGGGGGAGAAGGGAGCTGTGTCCTATGGTAGACTGTCCTAATCCCTGAAATTCAGCAGGAAGCACCCAGTGAGAAGCCACACCAGGGGAAAAGAGGAAGGGAGGGAAATTGGAGAGAAGGAGTAGGTGGCAGGTGGCTTTGGGGACTGTGGCAAGTCAGGACAGTGGGGAAAGGGGCCTGGCCACATGGGGGTCCATTGGGCTAGTTGAGGCAGTGCCAGAATGTTGAAAAAGACAAAGGAGGAGGACTTTAGGGCACAGGCTGTCTGGACCTCTTGATGACAACTTCTCTGAGCTTGTCCTGGGAGCATGGGGTCTCTCTCTCATAGAGACCCATGTAGGCTCCAGCAGGGGATTCACTCCAGTCCCATTCAGCTCCAGACACCTGGCTCCCTCATATCCCTGTTGTCTGCCTCCACAAAGTAAACCCTCAACCTCACCCCAGAACCGTGTTCCCTTTCGATCTTTTATTTCCTGCAACACACATGCCCCCAAAATAGCTCTTAGATTTTACAAATTTTTCTTCACAAGAAATTCCCCATCTCCAGAAGTCACCTGTGTTGATTACTGCAAAGAAGCCTTAACTTTGGGTCCCAGGCTCCAGGCTATAGGTGCTTTTGGCTGAACTGTTTCCACTGAAGTGTATCCACTGACAACCAGGAATACCCCTTGGAGAGATGCCAGGCAAAGTTCAGTGAAGTCTGGGGCCAGGAATGGCCCTCAGTTTCCAACCTGGGTGAGGATTAAGTCTATGGCATGGATTAGAGTTGAATTCGTAGTTGAGATCAGGGCTGGATTTGTGACCAGGCTGAGGTCTCAGTCCGTGATTAGGGTTTATTAGTATCTTTTGGTTGCAAGCAACAGAATTCAACTCTGGCTAACTTGGGCAATAACTAAGACTGTATTTTCAAGATATTGGGCTTATTTTCAGAATTGGTTGATATGAATATGACTCAGCTCCAATCTTTTCAATTTCTGTGTGTCTCCTTTTGAGTTTTAAATTCCTTGGAGAGGAGTCTCTGCCCAGAATAAGTCAAGTTTAGCCAGGCTGCAGGGCCACACATTGCCGAGGAAGTGAGAAGGCTCCAGGCTTTAGGGAAAGCAGTCTGGCACCATTTAGTTAAAAAAAAAAAAAAAAAAAAGATATACATCATTTGACCTAGCAATCTTACTTCTGGGACATCATCTCATAAGAATGGAAGTCCCAGTATTTAAGAACCTATATGGACAAAGATGTCTTAGTTCATTTTCTGCTGCTGTATAAGAATACCACAGACTGGGTAACTTGTAAAGAACAGAAGTTTACTTGGCTCATGGTTCTGGTGATTGGGAAGTCCAAGAGCATGGCGCTGGCATCTGGTAAGGGTAATCCCATGATGGAAGGCACAAGGTAGAAGTGTGCATGCAAAACACAGAGTAAGAAGAGGCCAAACTCATTGTTTTATCAGGAACCCATTCCTCGGTAACTAAGTCACTGCTACAATAATGGCATTAATTCATTTATGAGGGTGGCACCCTTGTGATCTAATCACTTCTTAAAGGCTCCACCTCCCAATTCCATTACATTGGCAATTAAAGTTCAACATGAGTTTTAGAGGAGACATTCCAACCATAATAGATGTGTATTGCATAATTGCTTACAGCTTTTTTAAACCCTAAAAATCATAGTAACCTATCAATCGGTTAATAGCTGAGTAGATTATGACACATCCACACTATGAAATACTAGGCAACCATAGAAGATTAGTAATTAGAGCCATACTGATTGATTTTCAGGGGGTGTTATTGAGTGAGAACAACATGAACTGGAAAAGTACATATATGATCTCATTTAAATTGAAAAGGACAAATAAAAACTTGTGCATGTATTGCATCTGTGTGTATATATATACACACATACTATGCATATATGTATGCATATGTCTGTATGTAATTATACAAGTATGAAGAAAAACGTGGAATAATGAATACCAGGTTATTGACATAGGTTGTGAAGGGGGTACTGATATAGGTCGAGGTTGGAGGCAAGTAAAAATAGAAAAGACTATGGTTTTTTCTCCTTTCATAATGGAGATTTTATTGGTTGAGGATCAGTACAGACATTTCAATTTGTACACAATTCTTTTTTTTTTTTTTTTTTTTTTTTTTTTTTTTTTTTTTTTTTTTTTTTTTTTTTTTTTTTTTTTTGAGACAGAGTTTCGCTCTTGTTACCCAGGCTGGAGTGCAATGGCGCGATCTCGGCTCACGGCAACCTCCGCCTCCTGGGTTCAGGCAATTCTCCTGCCTCAGCCTCCTGAGTAGCTGGGATTACAGGCACGCACCACCATGCCCAGCTAATTTTTTGTAGCTTTAGTAGAGACGGGGTTTCACCATGTTGACCAGGATGGTCTCGATCTCTTGACCTTGTGATCCACCCGCCTCGGCCTCCCAAAGTGCTGGGATTACAGGCTTGAGCCACCGCGCCCGGCTGTACACAATTCTTACCATATGTAACAAAAATCTTAAAAGCCATGTATTGTAATCCTTTTTTAAAGTTATTTCAGTGACTTTCCAGCTTAAAATTTAGATTCAAATTTTCTTAAGAGACTATCAAGTACCAGTATCTTCATGTTGATAAGCTGTTACATACGTCCCAACAATTCACAACTGAATAACATGTATACTACATACTCAAATTTTTTATCTTTCACAGCACAGTAACAAAGTTATTAGGAAAACAGGACTACCACAGCCAAAGATGTTACAGAGTGCACACAATTCTGATGGGGAGAGCCACGATCAAGGAGTGATTTTCTTTAGGAAACAATTCTACTAAAAAACAACATGGGAATAGAAGTAATTTAAAATATTCAATACATTAAATGCAGAACGGACTTTGTATTGCCATTTAATATGCTTTATAGGATATAAAAACTAACCCTCCATCTATGGAATGTTGACACTCTAGACAGTCAAAGCGTCCCATAATTCAATACCCCAAAAAATAGACAACAAGCAAATGACTTCACCTCTGAAAACAAAACATTTACACTTAAAAAATGGGATGAGATGGGATTCCCTCCTTCTTAAAAATGTTTCTAGACCTACTAAAAAACTTGCATTTACAAAATAGTTGATAAAAATATTCCCCTGGATTATGCAAGAAGGGAGACAGGGACCGCTGATAAGACATGGTATATGGTATTAATCAGACTGGCTTTCTCTCCTGCTTCATCAGAGGCTGGACTCTCCTCAGTTTTCGTCTCCCCGTTTTCTGCAGGTAACTCTTCTTTAGTTTCTTGGTTAGCCACTTCAGCCTGTTTTCCCTTTGCTCCCCTTTTCCCTTTTGTTTGCACTTTTTTTGTCTGGAGATTTACCCTTCACTACTGCTTTTTTCGGCTTAGCTTCCACTTTTGCAGGAGGGTTCACTGACAACCGCACTGATCTCCTCTTGGGCTCTTCCTTGGCGGCCCCTTTGGCGGAGCTGACCTTCCTCTTGGGCATCCTGGTGGCAAGGAGTGTCAGGTGCCTGCGGGCCTCAGTGTGCGGAGAGCCTTCGCGAAGCTGGGCTTCCTGGCTGCTGCCACTCCTCCCCCCGCCAGAGCTCAAAAAGGACTATAGTTTTAAAAAACATGCACATAGGATTTCCTTTATGACTGTGTCTAAAATTACATAAATATTTGTGTGTAATTATAAAGATATTACCTTAAAATATTTTGTAAAGATGAGTAAAAATATGCCAGAAAAAAAGCTTATCAAAAGAAAACTGGAGTCTGGGCATGGTGGCTCACTCCTGTAATCCCAGTACTTTGGGAGGTCCAGGCAGTCAGATCATTTGAGGTCAGGAGTTCGAGATCAGCCTGGCCAACATGGCGAAACTCCATCTCTACTAAAAATACAAAATTTAGTCTGACGTGGTGGCATGTGCCTGTAGTCCCAGCTACTCAAGAGGCTGAGGCAGGAGGTGAACCAAGGAGGTGGGGGTTGCAGTGAGCCGAGACTGTGCTGCTGAATTCTAGCCTGGGTGACGGAGTGAGACTCCATCTAAAAAAAAAAAAAAAAAGAAAGAAAAGAAAAGTAAAAGAAAACAAAAAAGAAACCTGGAGAATAGAATTGCTGACAGGATTGACCTTTATACCAAAAGTTTTATTAGAGATACATCATTACATAATTTCTTAGTGATCAAATAAATAATTCTCTGAGAAGACAGAACAATCTTGAACCTACAGTGCCCTCTATGTGCTTTTAAAACATATATAAATGCTATTGTAATATACATACTCTCTTAAAGCTCACTTTTCAATACTGGTTTCTACATTTATCCCTTCTGAAACAAGTAGCATTAGATTCTGCATCTTATCTGTGTTATAGTAGGTCTTCCACCATAACAACTATTCATTTCCCTTTTGATAAATATTTAGGTTCATTCTAGTCTTTTGCTGTTAAAAACAATGCTGTAATGTAAGGAATATAACAACGCATATTTCATTTCAATCATATGCAAGTGTATCTATAAGCAAATTCCTAGAAGAATTTCTGGGCCAAAAAGTATGTGCATTAGTAATTTGATAGCTATTGCCAGCTTACTGACTACAGGGGATCTAACTATTGAGTACCCTCACCCTACCACCAGCAATGTTGAAGGGTGCTTGCCTGTGGCTCCACACCTTTAACAACAGTGTTTATCAAACTGTCTCTCACTGGTCAGTCTGATGGGTGAAATTGGATCCCACTTTATTTTTATCATTGAGCTTGAACATCTTCTCACATGTTGAAATGCCATTTGTATTTCCTTTCTAATAAAACATATTGGTATCCTTTGTTCATGTTAAAATTGGTTTGTTAGCCATTTATTGATTTGTAGGAGCTCTTCATGTATTTTGGAAATTAGTCCTTTGTGCAATTAGCAGCAAATATTTTCCCCAGGTTTTCATTTGTCTTTTTTAAAAAATTGAAATGTGGTCTCGCTATGCTGCCTAAGCTGGTCTTGAATTTCTGGCTTCAAATTGTCAAGGTGAGCCACTGTGTCTGGCTCATTTGTCTTTTACTTTACTTAGAATTGTTTATTTTTTGCAGGCCAGAAGATTTTTTTTTACTTAGTTGAAACTTTTTTTTTTTGTTTTGCTCTTGTATATATCATCAAACTTACAAAGGTCTTCTCCATTCCAGGATTATTAAAAAAAAAATTCACCCATGGTTTATTTTAAGTGTTTTTATAAATTCATATTTACATTTGAAGAAAACTCTATGAGAAGATATTTACAACTGTACAAATATAGCTGGATCTGGTTTTCAGAACATATAAAGAACTCCTAGAAATCAATAACAAGAAAAACAACCCCAATAGAGACATACAAAAGATGTGAACTAGCAATTCAGAGAAGAAGAGCTATAAATGGTCAAAAAAATGTGAAAGGCGGCTGGGCGCGGTGGCTCAAGCCTGTAATCCCAGCATTTTGGGAGGCCGAGGTGGGTGGATCACAAGGTCAAGAGATCGAGACCATCCTGGTCAACATGGTGAAACCCCGTCTCTACTAAAAATACAAAAAATTAGCTGGACATGGTGGCACGTGCCTGTAATCCCAGCTACT
>NW_016107897.1:651092-660375 GCF_001604975.1 Cebus imitator | reverse complement strand
GATCAGCTGAGGTCAGGAGTTTGAGACCAGCTTGACCAACATGGGGAAACCCTGTCTTTACTTTAAAAAGTACAAAAAAATAGCTGAGTGTGGTAGTGGGCACCTGAAGTCCCAGCTACTCAGGAGGCTGAGGCAGGATAATCACTTGAACCTGGGAGTTGGAGGTTACGGTAAGCTGAAATCACGCCACTGCAGTCCAGCCTGGACTAATACTAATACTAATCAAAAGAAAGCCAGAGTAGTATATTAATTTCAGACACGGCAGATTTCAGAACAAGGAAAATTATTAAGGATAAACAGGAATGTTATGTAATGAAAAAAGAGTCAGTTCTCCAAGAAGACGTACCAATCCTTAATGTGTGTGTGCCTAACAACAGAGTATCAAAAGATGAGTCAAAAACTGATAGGACTTCAAGAATAAATAGATGAATCCACAATTATAGTTGGAGACTTCAACACCACTCTATTAGTGATTGACAGATCCAGCAGGCAGAAAATCAGTAAGGATATAGTTGAACTAAATAGCACCATCAGTCAACTGGATCTAATTGACATTTATAGACAACTTCATCCAACAAAAGCAGAATACACATTATTTTAAAGCTCACATTGAACATTTGCCAAGATAGAATACATCCTGGGCCATGAAACATACCTCAACAAATTTTTAAAAATAGACATTATATAAAGTATGCTCTCAGACCACAATGACAACAGCCACATGAGTTAGCTTAGAAATGGTTTGAACAATGAGAACACATGGACTCAGGGAGAGGAGCATCACACACTGGGGGCAGTTGGGGGAGGTAGGGGAGGGACAGCAGGGAGTGGGGAGGGTGGGGAGGGATAACATGGGGAGAAATGCTGGATAAAGTATGCACCTAAAGTAAAATGAAAAAAAAAGAAATGGTTCTTCTTTGTCCCATCAACAACGATGTAAAAGAGCGTAAAAGTGGGCCTCTGGGTCTCTTACCCTACTTGAGCCTTCAAATGAGACTGCAACCCTAAATGAGAGCTTTGGTGCAATCTCCTAAGAAACTTTGTGTCAGAGGCACCTAACTAAGCCATGTTTGGACTCCAGACCCATAGAAACTGTCATATGATAAATGTTAGTTGTTTTGCTATGTTCTAGGGAAATTTGTTATACAGCAGTAGATAGCTACTACATACCCTTTCACCAAGAAATTCTATTTCAATGTTCTTATACTAGAGCAATTTATTTCAATCCTTTTCACATCAGAACATATATTTAAAATGCTAATATTGTATCAGCTCACTGGGGTAAACGGACAAGTGTGCCCTTGGCCAGAGGCAACAGTACCTAGGGGCAGCCACTGGGTGAAGCTAAATCTACATTCCTGGAGGGAGGGCTAAGGGGATCAATATATCAGAACACTTATAACTCAGTTGGGAAACTCTACCCTGAAGAGACTCTTCTATGTAGGCACAAGGACATGCACTAGGCTATTCATTGAATCTTCACTTATAATTGCACAAAACAGAAACAGTAAGGAAAGAGATAAATTGGATAGCTTATGCAAAAGAAGTCCATACAATAATACGCTACAGTAATATATCAGATAATTGATCCACTAATATTCAGCAGTTAAAATGCATGACTTAGATCTACAGGTATGAAAATTGCTGAGTTTCAAAAACAATAGAGTGAAAATCAAAGTTTCAAAATTATACATTTATAATGATACCATCTGCATAATTTAAATACATGAATATATATATATACACAAACATGAACAAGACGAAAGCACATCAACTTCCAAATAAGGTTTATTTTTAAGAAAGAGGTCAAGTGAATAGGATGAAATGAGGGCTTTAACTGTACTATTTTGTTTTAAAAACAGAAGGATTTGAGGATCTAGAGAAAATAAAATTTGCTCAATCCATGTGACAGGTGCATTCAAATGTGTTTTTATACTCTACTTTTCTGTACAATTGACATAATTAAAAATATTTTTATGAAAGAAAATGTATCCTCTTCTGAGTCCAAAAATACATATACAAGCTGGGCATGGTGGCTCACGCCTGTAATCCCAGCACTTTGGGTGGCTGACACAGGTACAATGCTTGAGGACAGGAGTTCAAGCCTAGCCTGATCAACATGGCGAGACCCCGCCTCTACTGAAAAATACAAAAACTAGCTGGGTGTGGTGGTGCGCACCTACAGTCTCAGCAACTCAGGAGGCTGAGGCAGGAGAATCACTTGAACTTGGGAGGTGGAGGTTGCGGTGAACCAAGATTGCCCCACTGTACTCCAGCCTGGGTGACAGAGTGAGACTCCGTCTCAAAAAAACCAGAAACAAAAATACATATGCATTCTGTATATTGTGTTGTCTCATCTCCTCATATCATTATTTTGCAGTCTATTTGATTTATCTATACCATAAGAAATGAAGTGAAGTTTCCTAGTATAATTGCAGACTTCCTGATCTCTCTTTATTATTTCTAACAGTATTTACTTTATATATTTTGAAACTACATTGTTTGGCACATACAGTTTTGTGACTGTTATATCTTTTTTTTTTAAATGCACTGTTCTGCAACATGGTTTTTTCACTTAATGTATTTGTATTAGACTAGTATATATTTTCTTTTTCTTTCTCTTCCTTCCTTCCCTCCCTCCCTCCCTCCCTCCCACCTTCCTTCCTTCCTTCCTTCCTTCCTTCCTTCCTTCCTTCCTTCCTTCCTTCTTTCTTTTCTTTCTGACAAGATCTGACTCTACTGCCCAGGCTGCATTGCAGTGGCACAGTCTTGGCTCACTGCAGCCTCAACCTCCTGGGCTCAAGTGATTATCCCCTTTCAGCCCCCCAAGTACCTGGGAGGCATGTGCCAGTTCACCCAGGACATTTTTACATTTTTCGTAGAGATGGGGTTTCACCGTGTTGTCCAGGCTGGTCTCGAACTCCTGGGCTCAAGCAATCCTCCTGCCTTGGTCTCCCAGAGTGCTGTGATTACAGGTGTGAGTCACCAAGTCTGTACATGAACCACCTTGCAGCATGTTTAAATAAATTTGAGCAATTTATTTGTCGAGGAGAATTAAAGTTGTTGGCATTATCTTGCTACACTCCTATTCACATATCTTTCTCCACTTGTGTGTCTGAATAGAACACACAATAGACCAATTGATTAGAAGTAGAATTGGTAGATGAAAATCTCCATTAAAAATTTGATAGTTCCATATTTCTCACTAATGAAATTCTATAATTATTATTAGTTTTTCTTGAGACAGCATCTTGCTTGGTTGTCCAGGCTGCAGTGCAGTGGTGTGATCTCCACTGACTTCAGCCTCAACCTCCTGGACTCACACAATCCTCCTGCCTCTGCCTCCCAAGTAGTTGGGACTACAGACATACACCACCAGCTTGTCATGTCTTTCTCAGTGAATAAAACAACTTGTTTTGTTCTCTTTAGTGCTTTTTACTTTGAGTTCTTGATTTTTAGGATATTGATATTGTTATGAGTCTCTTTCCTCTTTCCTTTAGTATTTTTGCTTCTTTCCTTCCCCTCCTTTCCTCCCTCCCTTCCGTCTTTTCTGCTAGTATTTTACTGTCATGTATTTTTCATTCCTATTTCTGCTTTAGGTGGAACTCACACAAATAGTATATAACTGGACTTTTAAAAACAAAATGCTCAAAATAAGAGTTTGGCTTTTATTAGCAGATGTTAACCCATAATGCATGTTGATCTATTCAGGCTTATTTCTGCATTTTTGTATTCTTTTTGCATCCCCCCCAGCAACGTTTCTTGCCCTTTATTAAGATTGAGTTTTTCTCTTTGTTCCACATATTATTACTTTAATGGTTTGAAAGTTATACATTCTATTTCTATTATGTTGTGACCCCTAAAATTTTTGTTCTATAATGCATTTTGTTTCCAGTAAGAACAAAACTTTGCTACTGTCGTAAACATAGGAAGTGTTTACATTGGCTGTAAATACTAGAAATACTAGAGTTTCGTTATAAAGTGCAATTTAAAGACTTTAGCATTCAGTAAAATTGTGTAAATCCAAAAGGCATAACTGTAATATTTTTAAACTTCAGTGCAATACCTGTGTTGTGTCTTATGATCTCTTTGAAAGAGAAGCTTGGTTTTGTGATGAGCAGCAACAAATTCAACACTAAACAGCTTCAATTTGCTTCAACCATCAGGTTAAAAAAATTTAAGTCTACTGCAACCCTAAATGTAGTTTCACAGTTTTAATACTTTCAGTACAACCATAACACATAACGTAGGATGTGATGTAGTAACGTAATTACTCTCACATTGGACTTAATCAGAAAGAATCTGCAAGTTTCATTTTATTAAAAAATCCAGAAGGGAATTAAGCTAAATGTTTAACATTTGTTAAAGCTGGGTGATGGTGACATTTTTCGCTGTCCTTTTCTGTATCCTTGACGATTTCATCATTTAAGATGAAATAATGCTTTCAGGCCCACCCTGATTTGTGGAAAGCAGCTGCCGCCCCCGCCACATCAAGGGGGCGGGCTCCAGCTGACTTCACAATCACTTCCGCCGCTGCAGTCGCCGCCCGCCCCGCTGCTGTCTAGCGGGGGAGGAGCTCAACACCGGGAGCAGCGGCTCTGGCGGTCGTGGCGGTCGGAGGTCTGAGAGCTCTGCTTCTCCGGAGAGCGTGTGGCTTTCTGGACTTGGTGAGTGAAAGGCTGATTGTTTCCTTGATTCATCGGTGAGCTGGCGGTGGCGCGAGTGGCCGGGCTTGGGGCTAGTGGCCAGGCACGGGGGCGAGGATTTTGGGGGGTTCCTGGGAACTGCTTTTCAGGTTCACCCCTCGGGAAGGGGTGGGGTGGACGCGGGACCTGACTGCAGAGTGAGGCCCATGTCCTCCGTCGGCCTTTTCTGGGGCTGCATCCTCCTCTGCCAGAACCCCTTGCGTGTGACGCGGTCCCCACTCGAGTGGCTTTCATCGCTATTGGGAGGGCAGCGGTGGTCGCGGCCCTCTCCCACTTCTCCCTGCCTCTCCTCCCCTGTCCTTCCTTCTTCCCTCCTCAACCCCTTTGCGGAGCACTCAGTGGCCTTTCTTCCCATATTTTGCTGTTTTGTCAATGGTAAATGGTGAAGATTTTTAGGTAAAAATACCGTCCCCAGGGAAAACATTTGTCATGAAAAAATAATTATTCTCAGGGAAAAGTAGACCCACGCACGCCCTTTTCTTTCATTTTCCCTCTCCCCTGCCACATCGGTTTGGGTCTCCTGTTTGACCTGATAGCCTTTTCCCACCTCTTATTATGACATTGTGTCCCCCACCCCTCCTTGTGTCGCGAGCACACGCGCGCGTACAGAAGCCTTCCATTGTAGCCCCCTCCTTGCCCCTCCATCCTCAAGGTTCCAGTGCGTCCCACCCCCACGCATGCGCAGGCACACGCAGCACACACCCTCTCACACACCCTCACACTCTCACACCCTCCCGTGCCTTCCCCCTCCTCTACCCAGCTACCACATACACACCTCTAGCACCGGACCCCTACCCTGCTCAGCCTCTGCGTGCTCTCATGAACACATGCCTGCGCGCGCACACACCCCCTCCGGCCGCCCTCCTTCTCCCTGCCTGTCATATACACACATACGGACATCCTTCTATTGCTGGGCAGTGACATACATATGCAGCCACATGTGCTCATTCACACCCCCTTTTCAAATGCTCTCCTCTCCTGCTCCCTCTGTCACGTGTGTCAGACACAGCTCTCCTTTGCTGGTCCCCGAGGTGCGCACACTCACACTCCCATGAACCCTTCTACGGGGACACCACCTGCCGCCCTCCTTGCCATATCCACACAGGAGGCAGACATCATTCTTTGATTGTCCGCCTCTATTCCATCCACCTCAAGCACATCTCTCTCCAGTGCTGCCCCCCAGCCCCCGCTTCCATTTGTGCCTGCTGCATTTGCTCACACTGACATTTCTCCATTGTTGTCTCCCATTTTGACTCTTACACACACACACACACACACTCGGACACTCCTCTCCATTGCCAACCATACGCTCCCCTGCCCATGACATGCACATAAACACAGGCTTCCTTCTGTAGTTGGAGCTGCCACACATACAGCTACACACACAAACACCTTCCCTTTCCTCATACATCCACGCACTCCTCTCCTCCAAAGCCACACCACCCATGCCTGTCATTTTCATACCCACACCCAGAATGGGTCTCATGCTAACACTCATACATTTTCCCCCTACAAACATAAACATCTGTCTGTTGCAGGATTGCTGGACCCCTTCCACCTGTCCCTCTCCTCTTGACAGACACATAGGCACTCATACACACACGGTGATCTGTATTTTCCACTATATTCCAATTTGCATTTCTCCTGTGTGTCTGCAGTGCTCAGAAAAACGCAGACACCCCATAAAAAAACCACAGCAGTCTTTCCTCTCCCTACATTGGCACAATTCCACAGTACTTCACCCACCTTCCAAGCATCCGGTCACCCCCCACCTTCTGTCAGATTCTCCCCTAAGTCTGGCTTTCCTGCAAACCTACTTTTGTAATCATTTTGCCAACATTAAAAATGTGTTCCAGGTCTACACCTGACAGTCACTGGAATGCTACTCCAGGCCTTAGAAGAAAGTGAAACTAATTTTAAAGGCCCCTTATTCTTTCTGTTACCTGCCTGCTGAAGTGAAAGTAAATCTCCCTGCTCCTTTATTCTAAAGTGATTTTACTTTCCCATCTCAAAAACGTGTGCTGGGAGCAGGAGCCTTCCTACCCAAGCCCCAGCTGTATTGGAAATCCTCCAAAGTCAGAGTGATGGGTCAGGAATCTAGCAAGCCTGTATGGCCCGAACCAACAGGAGGGTATCAGTCCAATACAGGTAGGAGGTATGGAAGAAGGCATGCTTATGTCAGTTTCAGGCCATCCACAAGCCAGCGGGAAAGGATTGCCAGCCAGAGAAAGACGAACTCCAAAGTCCCAATGCACAGAACAGCCCCCAGTCAAACCACCAAGAGGAGCCGATCGCCATTTTCCACCACTCGTCGCACTTGGGATGACAGTGAGAGTTCGGGAACCACCCTGAATATTGATAATGAGGACTATTCCAGGTATCCACCAAGAGAGTACAGGGCTTCGGGTAGCAGAAGAGGAATGACCTATGGACATATTGACTCTTATGGGGCAGATGACAGTGAGGAGGAGGGGGCTGGGCCTGTTGAGCGACCGCCAGTGAGAGGGAAAACTGGCAAGTTTAAAGAGGATAAGCTGTATGACCCAGAGAAAGGGGCAAGGTCTTTGGCTGGGCCATCTCCACAGTGCTCTAGTTTTAGCCGTGATGTGAAAGAGAAGCAAGACAAGTTAGACCCAGTCCCTGCAGCAAGATGCTCAGCTAGCAGAGCTGACTTCCTGCCACAAAGTAGTGTGGCCTCACAGTCTTCTTCTGCCGAAGGCAAGGTAGCTCCAAAAGGTGACAGCTTGGAGAGGGAGAGGAGGGAGCAGAATTTACCTGCACGTCCCAGCAGGGCTCCTGTGAGTATTTGTGGTGGTGGGGAAAACACCCCAAAGAGTGTAGAGGAACCTGTGGTCAGGCCCAAAATTAGAAACCTGGCAAGTCCAAACTGCGTGAAACCAAAAATTTTTTTTGATACTGATGATGATGATGATATGCCACACAGTACTTCGAGGTGGAGGGATACCACCACCAACAACGAAGGCCATTCGGATGGCCTGGCAAGAAGAGGCAGAGGCGAGAGTTCAAGTGGCTATTCTGACCCAAAGTACCCTGAGGACAAGCGGGAAGCCAGGAATGATCAAGTGAAACCAGAAAAGGTGCCAAGACGACGACGCACCATGGCCGACCCTGACTTCTGGACGTACAGTGATGATTACTACAAATACTGTGACGAAGACTCTGACAGTGACAAAGAGTGGATTGCTGCTCTGCGTAGGAAGTATCGAAGCCGAGAGCAAACCCTGTCCTCCAGTGGCGAAAGCTGGGAGACTCTGCCAGGGAAAGAAGAGCGGGAACCTCCGCAGGCTAGGGTGAGTGCCAGCCCCAGCCCTGGCCCTGGTGCTAGTGCCAGTGCCGGGGCTGGTGCCGGGGCCAGTGCTGGCAGCAATGGCAGCAATTACCTTGAAGAAGTTCGAGAACCATCTCTTCAGGAAGAGCAGGCATCCCTGGAGGAAGGAGAAATTCCTTGGCTCCAGTACAATGAGAATGAGAGTAGCAGTGAGGGGGATAATGATTCTGGTCACGAGTTGATGCAACCTGGGGTATTCATGCTGGATGGAAACAACAACCTTGAAGATGACTCCAGTGTGAGTGAAGACCTAGAAGTGGATTGGAGCCTCTTCGATGGATTTGCAGATGGGTTAGGTGTGGCTGAAGCCATATCCTATGTGGATCCTCAGTTCCTCACTTACATGGCACTTGAAGAACGCCTGGCCCAGGCAATGGAAACTGCCCTTGCGCACTTAGAGTCTCTTGCAGTGGATGTAGAGGTGGCCAATCCACCAGCAAGCAAGGAGAGCATTGACACTCTTCCTGAGATCTTGGTCACTGAAGATCATGGCGCAGTTGGTCAGGAGATGTGCTGCCCCATCTGCTGTAGCGAATATGTGAAGGGGGAGGTGGCAACTGAGCTGCCTTGTCACCACTATTTCCACAAGCCCTGTGTGTCCATCTGGCTTCAGAAGTCAGGCACCTGCCCCGTGTGCCGCTGCATGTTCCCTCCCTCACTCTAAAGACCAAGGCTGTTTACTCCTGGTCTGGTTATTTTCCCCATCTGAAATCCACAATACCGCAGGAGCCCTCTTGAAATTAACAATGGAAACAAAACCAATCAGTCAGTTAGCCTAAACCTGTTGATTCCTCGTGATTATTTCCAATGTGAAAACACTTGTGTATGATTGCATTAAAAATCATGTCATCTTTTAGAGGTTAGAAAAGGGAAAACTCAACTTTCCAAATGCTACTTGAGATTGCAGTAAGAACATTTTCTAACCTGAAAGTTAAAATAAATCGCATTTGTTTTCTTCAGTAGAATGTGTTGCTGTTACTTGTAATGTCAGGTTTATCTGTTAAATATGTCCAAAAGGCAAAATCATTTTTGTTGCATGTTATGGGTCGATGTTCCTGTAATTGCAGTGCCGTAAAAGCTTATTAAAGTTTTTCTTTTGATTTTACATGGTATAATGGAATTTTTTGGCTTTGTCGGAAGCAGTGGTACTGAATGACTTTTTAACTGATCCCTTGAATTTGCATCAAAACCTTTAGTTTCACTGGAAATGCTGACTTCAACAGTTGCA
>NW_016107897.1:648752-651042 GCF_001604975.1 Cebus imitator | reverse complement strand
AAGGGCAGTGACTTTAATAGTAGGAATAAAGTGTATGATTGTCCAACTGCTGCAGGGGAAAAGGTCGAGTAGATGAAGAAGGAAGAAAAGAAAGAAGGAAAGAACGAAACAATAAGAAAGTGTGGTATAGATGCAAAACAATGGTAGGATTAAGTCCAAACCGAATGTAGGGATGAATGAGTTAAAATCACCTTTGAGAAAATAGAAACTCTCAGAGGGAATGGGTCCAAAAAAATAAAGCTACATGCCAGTTTTATAGCTTAACACAGTGACACGGATAGGAATAGAAAAAAAATATACCACACAAAGTGCTACAGGAAAATACAGGAACTCACCTACACAGAGTGAACAGGTTTTAGCATTTGGCTATATTTGCTTCAGATCTCTCTCTCTCCGTCTCTCTCTCTTTCCCTTCCTCCCCTTCCCTCCCTCCCTCCCCCTCCCCCCTTCTCTCTCTCTCTTTCCAATAAATAAAATTTTTTAGGCACAGGTGAAGTTCCTCACCAATCATATTTACCTTTTTTCCTCCACAGAGGTAAGCATTACCCAGAAAGTGGTGTGTTTACTTCTTGTCTATGTCTTTAGACATATATGTAAGTGTGTGTATATATGTATATGTGTGTATATAAATATCCATAACCAAATAGAGTATTAATGTTTTTAAATGGATTTAATTGATAGACTGTATATATAATTTTGCAACTTGAATTTGACACTCAACAGTGTTTTCGAGACTTAGCCATTTCAATATATGTGGATCTAATTCATGCATTTTAACTGCTGTATACAAAATATTTAATTGTATGAATTACCACACTTTATTTATCCATTTCTCTACTGGTGGACATTTAGGTTCTTCCCAGCATTTTGCAGCAATGAACATACTAAAAAGATATACTTTTGTGCACATGTGTGAGGCTCTCTAGAGGTAAGTATATGGAAATGAAATTTCCTGTGTCCTAGGGTTTGAGCATCTTCACCCAACTAGATATTGCCAAATTGCTTTTCAAAGTGATTGTACTCATCCATGCTCCTACTAAGTTTCTGAGTGTTATTTTCCCACATCTCCAACACCCTGGATATTGTTCACATTCAACCTGACTCATAATTGGTGACATGTAAATTAACACACCAGTGAAACATATTACATCTATCAGAAAGCAATAGTTTTCTTTCTTTCTTTTTTTTTAATTTTGAGATGGAGTTTCGCTCTTGTTGCCCAGGCTGGAGTGCAGTGGCACGATCTTGGCTCACCGCAACGTCCACCTCCCAGGTTCAAGTGATTCTCCTGCCTCAGCCTCCCAAGTAGCTGGGATTACAGGCAGGCGCCACCACGCCTGACTAATGTTGTATTTTTTTTTTTTTCTTTATTAGAAACGGGGTTTCTCCGTGTTGGTGAGGCTGGTCTTGAGCTCCCATCCCCAGGTGATCTGCCTGCCTCGGCCTCCCAAAGTGCTGGGATTACGGGAGTGAGCCACCACACCCGGCCTAGAAAGCAATAGTTTTTCTTCATGATAATATCTAGTTTGGGCTAGGAAGAGATGAAATGAGAAGACTCATGCAGTTGGTGTGCATATAAACTATAGTGGCCTTTTTGGAGAATAGTTTGGGTAGTAGCTAGCTATCAACATATTCAAGTGGTACATGTCCTTCACCCCAACCTGGGTTCTTTGCTAGTGTAGAATTAAGACTATGCAGCAGTTAAAAGTTGGAGGTACTGATATGAAAAGGTCTCCAAGACAGTGTTAAATAAAGAAAGCATAGTGTAGAGCAACATGTATGGTGTCTGTGTAAAATAAAACCTTACAAAAACAAACTTTATATGAAAATGGCTAAGAATATCTGGAAGGCGACATGCCTGATGGCAGAGGTTCCCTCTGGGGAGGGACAGAGGATTGGGGGAAAGCAGTGAGGAAGGACACTTTTGTTTTTCACCTGAAATCATGAATTTCCTTGATATTTTTTACAGTCTCAGTGCATTTTCATGAACATTATTATAACAAGCAAAACCAAAGAATTTTCCAATTTAGAAAAAGTGAGGCCGGGCACGGTGGAGCATGCCTGTAATCCCAGCACTTTGGGAGGCCGAGGCGAGTAGATCACAAGGTCAAGAGATCGAGACCATCCTGGCCAACATGGTGAAACCCCACCTCTACTAAAAATACAAAAATTAGCTGGGAGTGGTGGTACGCACCTGTAATCCCAGCTACTCGGGAGGCTGAGGCAGGAGAATCGCTTAAAAACTGGGAGGTGGAGGTTGCAGTGAGCCAAGATCAGGCCACTGCACTCC
>NW_016107897.1:646339-648582 GCF_001604975.1 Cebus imitator | reverse complement strand
CATTCTTCTTCTCTCACTGCAAGCACAGAAATGTGGGTCAAAACCGCAGCTCTTTTTTCTGCAACTGGTCAAGCTGATATTTATGACTTCATCCCTCACAAGTCATTCTAGGTTTCCCCTTGGCCTTCAGCCAGCACCTCAGCTGGTTTTGGAGGCTCAGGAGTCTGAGTCCTTGGAGATCCCTTTTAGAGTGGGGTTTTGGAGGTTTGCCATTAACTTTTGCTGTGCTCAGACTGGCACCACGTAAGGAGGTATTTTAGGAGCACGCTTGGGTCCTAATGACCTTCCTTTCTGTTGCTATTGCATAGCAGCGATCCTAATTTGCCTTATAGTCAGAATTAGTCTAAGCACAGAAAAGGATACCTACTCGGCACCCAAAGCCCCCTGCTGGTGTTGGAGCAACATGCCACTGCAGTGTCTCCGTGGACTTGAAGCATGCTCTACCAGGAAAGCCACAGCCCCAAGACCTGTGCTCCTGGGGCCCTGAGCAGCTGCGACTTGAACCTGGGATGTCAACTAAGCCCATCATACACTCGTGCCCAGTACTTTAAGGCTGGAGGGAGAAAGTCAGAGGAGCAGGGGTCCTGAAGCATTTGTCCTCACGCTGCTGTGGTGATGATGGTGGTGGCAGCAGGGGCGGCAGCAGCAGTGGTATGGGGGGCGACAGTGGTGTGAGTCCCGTGCTGACAGTGCTGGTGGCCAGTAGTTCCTATGGCAGAATGTGGCTGTGTCCTTGGCTGCCTAGTTCCCTTGCTCCTGCCAGTTTCTGATTCTCCAGCCTCTCTGACAATTCCCCAAGCTCTTCTATAGCTTTCTAATAAAACTTTCCTGATTCTATTAAACCAGCATTGGTTTCTGTTGTTTGTAACTAGGACCCCCAGTGGCGCACTTGCCAACACCATAGCCCACTTTTGTGCCTGTTTTCCTTATCATATGAGATAGTCCACGTGGCCAAGGATCAGGCAATTTCTGTTTATGATGCAATGGACCTGTCATTGGCACCCGGAGTCATGGTTTTAGAATAGCAGGCCTTAGGGATCTCCAGACATGAAGCAGTCATATATGAGAGTAAGTTGTTTGGATTTTCATTGAAGATGTCACCCACCACACTTTACTTCTGGGTTTCTGGCCTTGTTTTCTGGCTGTGAAATAAATAGCCTCGGATTTGGTCAATCATTCGAAGCACAAAGCACTACATCTTGCAAGAGAGCACAGTAACTTCCTGAGGTGGTCTCCACAGGTGGTACTACAACTGAACCATCAGAAGCTCTTACTGTGCCCTAAGGCCCTACCCTTCTTTTAGCCCTTTATTCTAGTGAAACCCTTCCACGGAAGTGCCTAGGGACCTCTGAACTGAAATGTCCTTTCCAGCTCTGTTTAACTTCTATTCATCCTTTACAAAGTTCATTTGCCAGCTCCTGAGGAAAAAATTCAACATCACCTAGCTCTTTCCCTCTCTGTGTCTCCCATCTCTAAGTTCTTGAGGTCAAGAGCTATGTGAGCCATTTCTACAGTCCTGGCATGCACTGCTTGGCACAAAAGTGTCCAGCAACACTTGGTGACAGGATGAATAGATTCTTCTCCCAAGGTAGGATCAGGCAGAGGCTATATTCAGAGAACCCAGTAGGAGTCATGGGGGCTTGGGCCAAGCTTAGCCCCACTCCCACCCCCAGCCCTGGTGCCCCCTCCCCTCCTGCCACCCTCTCAACTCTCAACCTCTATCCCATTTCTGTTTGTCCTGTGGAATCCCCAGTGTTTCAGAGGCTGTTCTCAGGCCCAAGGCCTGTGGAGAGAAGGTGGTGTTCATGTGCAGATGGAGAAATACATGGCAGCCCGCCTCAGCACACCCTCTTTGGCCTGGATTGAACCTCTGACTAACATAAAGCTGATAGGGTGCTTGCCGACATGGTCCCAGCCTTGCATAAGGTCTGGCGTGGAGCAAGCCAGGTTTTGGGACCCCTGGGCAACCCTTTCAGCCTGCCTTGGCATTTACCCCTGCAACCTGGGACTTAGTTAGTGGCTAGGCCTATTGCTGTGGGTTTTGCTGACCCCTGCAGGCCTTACTTCCTCCCGTTTCCTCCTGTTTCACTATCCCAAGAAGGGAGGTAAAATATGGGTGAGAGCCGGGCTTGGTGGCTCACGCCTGTAATCCAAGCACTTTGGAGGCCAAGGCGGGTGGATCACCTGAGGTCGGGAGTTCAAGACCAGCCTGACCAACATGGTGAAACCCCGTCTTTAAAAAA
>NW_016107897.1:641332-644602 GCF_001604975.1 Cebus imitator | reverse complement strand
CAGAGAAAGAGGGAGGGAGGGAGAAAAAAGGGCAGAAAACTCAGGCAAAGGAGACTGAACAAAGGCCTGGAGGTATGAAACAGTACCGTGTGGTGTGTGTGTGTGTGTGTGTGTGTGTGTGAGAGAGAGAGAGAGAGAGAGAGAGAGAGAGAGACCCTGCGTTGTGAAAGAAAGACCCTCCCACGTGACATCTAGTAATGTAGTAATGAGGTGGGGAGTCTATTGTCAGGATATAAATGGGAAAATGCCAGTCAGGACTTTCAGCTATAAGGCCAGGCCCCCAGTGGGGAATCAGAAATTTTGGCTCCAGCAGGTCTCCAAGGGAGTAGAGGAACGCAGCCGAGCTGGCCTCATGAAGATATGGTGTGGGGGTGGAAGGTGGCCCAGCACTCAAGGCAGGTCCACCATGATCTCAGGTATGTAAAAGAGATCTCCACATTGTATATATGCATAGTAAAAAGATGATCAGGAAACCTACCATGAAGTTAGCTAACAGTGGTTCTGTCTCCCTGGTGGGATGTAGGTAATTTTAATTGTCTTTCCTTTCTAAGGGCATTTAGTAACTTCTCTTCAACAAGCAGGTGATTGAGGAGAAACAATTAAAAGACAATTAAAATGTTGCTCTACCAGTAACTTAAACTCAAGCCGGAATCTTCCTGAAGGAAGTCAAGAGGGCCCTCGTTGGCCACCCTGGTCCTTTGTTGGAGGTGCGAAGAGGCTTTGCACCAGGCAGTGTCGCTTAGTGGAACGACCACAGCATTTGGAGTCAGACTTGGGTCTGAAACAGTTTTAGTGCTAATTAGCTGTGAGTCTTGAGCAAGCATATGCTCTCTCTCAGCTTTGGTTTGCTTATTTATAAAATGAGACCCAAAAATCCCTATCCCATAGTGTGGTGGGAACGAGCAAATGAAATGATGGATAGGCAAAAAATATACTATACTATCTTAATGGGAATGTTGTTTGTTGTTATTTTTCCTAGCTCCTTTTTTCTGGGCTGGAGCAGTGGGAGCCCAAGGTTCAGCAGAAAAAAAAAAAAAACAAAACTACTCCCTGGGTAGAAAGAATCCCTCCACCCCATCGTTCTTTCAGCAACTTAGCAAGACTGACTCCGGATGCCTGGCCCCAGTCTAGAGAAAAATAGCAGGAGTCCAACATTCCCTTTGGAAGCTGAGTGTTGTATGATGGTGGGTGGGGTGGGGGGCGAAGCAAAATGTTTGCTATTTTTTTTCTTTGCAATTGACTCTGCTGGCCCAGGCCCTTTGCTCACTGCTGTCTGCATGCACAGATGGCGGCTGAGCCTGTCTTGGTGAAGGGCTTGGCTTCCTGTTGCATGTGCCCACCCCATCCAGGCCCGCTGAGGAATGTGGGCTGGCCCAGGCTAGATGGGCTCTGTGTGTCCTCTGGCCCCTCCCAGAGCCCCAGTCTGACCCCTCCTCAGGCCCAGATGAAGGAGCTTCTGTGTCATGGGGCCCCGCCTGATTAGACATGGCTGCCACATTGACTCCTCCCTCCCAGGCTGGGCACTGGGGAAAGAAAGGCCCAAAGCTTGCCCAGCGTCCTCTCAGCTAAGAGGATAGCTGACCTGGGATCTTATCTAGGGCTGTGGGAGTGGGAAATTCCTGCTGGTCTCTTTGTTCTCACGTGAAAAAGTCCCACAGCACCAAGTGTTTGGGCCAGCGAGGGTGGGAGCTTCTACAGTCCAGTCCCCAGGGGTTGTCAGTGATGGCTTAGGACGTAGAAGTACAAATCTAATCCTGTGTTGGTTCTGCAGAGGTAGAGCTGGTCCATTGGCTGCAGATGGGTAGTGTGAGGCAGAGGTGGTAAGGCCCGTGGTAAGGTCCATGTTCACTAGAGTATTGTCAATTTCGGTGTTAAAATGCACCTTCCTCCCCTGCCATGAATGGGAAGGGTTCTTTGTCCTTTTTTTCTTCTGCAGGTTCAAAGAGTCACTTGACTACTTATCAGCTCTGGGCCCTCAGTGAGACACTCCTTCCTGAGCCTCAGTTTCCTTGTCAGTTAAAGGGGGATAATAACCTCACAGGACTGCTTTAAAGAGGACCTGAGGGACTAGTGCAGTGGCTGTACACAGGAGGCACGCTAGAGTGCCATTTCCTTCCTATATTTATTAAGTACTTCCTTTGGTGGAGCACTGGGGAATCCAAAAGTGACAAAAATGGTCTCTGCCCTCAGTCTTATTGGTTTGAGTTCCCTTGGCCACTAGCCCATGCTTGACCTTGAGCCCTGCTTCTGACCAGTGGAATTCTGGCCTGTTCCCGGGGTTGTTGGTGCTACCTCAGGGCCTGTTTGATGCCTGAGGTTCAGGCCTCCTCTTGCTGGTCTAGCCTTTGTAGCCTCAGCCCAGTGGCAAAAGCCCACAGTCTGAAGACAGTCCTTCCTGGGCAGCCTGCCAGCCTACTAAACACTTCCCTAAGTATCATCTCAGAGAATGTTCACAGCAGCTCTAAAATGAAGGTGCTCTGATCACTAATCTCAAAGATACCTGCCTTCAAGTCTTAGTTTTGCATTTTACTTGCTCTGTGACCTTGGGCAAGAGCCTGAAGCGCTCTGTGCCTCAGTTTTCTCATCTGAAAAATGGGAGTTAAATAATAGTTGCTCCCTTTGCAGGGAGCAGGTGTGTAGGACAGTGCCTGACACACAGTAAGCGCTTGGCACTTGCTAACTGCTATCCTTAGGAAACTGAAGCTCAGAAGGGGAAATGACCTGTTTAGGGTCACATAGCTAGGAAGCAGCAGAGCTGGAGCTGCTACTCCAGCCTTCTTGGCAGTAACTGTTATGCTACCCTTTGCTTCCTATCCTTTGGATTTTTGGATGCTGTACCTGGAGGTCCTATGACAGGCCTCTGCCAGCTAATGACTCAGCTGGATTTCCCTACACTGACTTCTTGACAGGACCACGGCAAGCTCCTGCTGCCATATTTCTTGCAATCCGACTCACTGCTTCCCAGCACAGCCTGGCCTCCTTCTGGACTCCTGGAACTTGGTTTATGGTCGGGCCTTGCCTCGCTGCACATTTTAAATAATAAAATTAACAATGCAAATAGAATACTGTGCTAGCTGGCACTTTAAAATATCCATGCAGTCAACCCTGAGATCAGCCCGTAGAGGTAGGTGCTAACATCACCTGCATCTTCCACACAAGAAAACTGAAGCACAGGGAGATTAAGTGGCTCATCCAAGGTCACACAGTTATAAGTGGTAGAGCCAGAATCTGAACCCAGGCAGACTGGCTCCAGAATCCCTGCTTTCCTTT
>NW_016107897.1:609071-641217 GCF_001604975.1 Cebus imitator | reverse complement strand
GGCTCACTGAAACCTCCGCCTCCCTTGTTCAAGCGATTCTCCTGCCTCAGACTCCCAAGTAGCTGGGATTACAGACACATGCCACCAGGCTGGGTAATTTTTGTATTTTTAGTAGAGATGGAGTTTCACCATGTTGGCCAGGCTGGTCTTGAACTCCTGACCTCAGGTGATCCACCTGACTCCGCCTGCCAAATTGCTGGGATTACAGGCGTGAGCCACCGCCCCTGGTCTGAATCTCTGCTTTTAACCATCATGTTCTGGTTCGTCTTGTCGGCTCCATCCCACTGCAGTGAGCCCAGCTGAGCCTGACACAGAACTCCATGGGAGTGTGAACCAGATTGGATTTATTCACAGCCAAATCTTCAGTGGCTAGCATGGTGCCTGGCACATGGGAGGGGCTTAATAAAAACTTGCTAAATGAGTAAATGAATCAAGGAAACTGAAATAGGGTGGTGGCCACAGGGAGGAGAGATGAGCCAGATTTGAGAGGTAATAGGGAACTGACCAGATTGGGAGACTAATCCAAACGGGAATATGAGGAAGTCGTGGATGACTCCCAAGATTTTGGCTTGGGTGACTGGAGGATATGGTCATTTACTGAGATAGGAGCCATATAGGAGAGACCGAATGCAGGGGTGTGCAAAGTGGCAATGATGAATTCAGGTTCGGATAAGTCGAGTGCGAGGTGCCTTTGAAACATGCAATGATGTCCAGGAGGCTTTGGGATCCAAGGCTTGGAGTTTAGAAGACTGATTTGGGCCTCCTGCCCAGCCCCTCCCACTGCCCCTCCCCCTTCAATCACACACTAAACCGCTGGCCCAGCGGCTTGTACTCTTCCTACTGGGAAGGAAAGGAAGGAATCTTTGATGGTGGGAATGGGAGGGGGCTAGACTTTTCTAAACCAAACAAACGCATACACAGTGCCTGCTTGTTGCGTATCAGCTTGCTTGGCTCTGGGCACATGTAGGCTGGCTTCCAGGGCCGACCTCCCCCCACCACCCGCAGGCCCCTGCCGCCTGCTCCCTGCCAAGGTGAGCTCTGACGGGGCGACTTGTCATCTTTTCAACACCTCATTTTTCCCTCCTTACTCACTGCCCGGGGAGAGGTCCTTCCTGTTTGCACACCTCAGGGGCTAGGCCAGGAGGAGGAACAAAAACAGCCTTCATGGTGGAGGGGGAGGGGAGGGGAGGGCAAAAGGAGAAGGGCCTAGGGAAGAGGAAGAGAGGGAAGAGATGGGGTGAGGAGGAGGGGAGAAAAGAAGAAGGTAAGAACCCAGCTCCTGCCTCCCCCTACCCTCCGGCCCATCACACCCACACTTACACCTCTCTCTCTCTCTCTCTCTGTCTCTCTCTCTCTCTCTGTGGGGAGGCTGATTACCAAGTCAACCCAAGGTGGTCAGGACCCGAGCTGAGTTTGGAAACTAGCTGTCATGTCTTTCCTACTTCCAGGAGAAGCTTGGACCTAGAGTTGCCCATCTCAAAACCTCTTGCTCACTTTCCGCCCCAGCCGGCCTAGGCCCAGGGTCCTTTTTTCCTGGCTTCGCCACACTTTTTCTCCGGGTCTCCAGGTCAGCGGGTCCAAAGCTCTTCCGGCGCCCCCTCCCGGTGTCGGCAGGGTCCCCCACCTCCTCGGAGCCCCGCCCCTCCGCGGCCGACCCGCAGGTAATCCCCTCCCCCTTCCTGCCCCCGGAGCGGCAGCCCCTTCCAATTAATTAGCCCAGGCTGGGAGCCCCCAGGCTGGGACGGGCTTCTCCCCTCCCGCCCTCTCCCCCACCCGGCTCCCACGTGGGGAGCCCGGCTCCCAGGCCTCGGCTGCCCCATTCACAGAGCCCTCCTCCATTGTCCTCGCACTGTCACTCACGCATGGTATTAGCATTTCTAAAGGCCCCTTCTCCGGGTCGCCGCCGTGGCCAAGCCTGGGCCGAGGAACTTAGCCCTATAGAACAACTAACAATTATAACTAACCTTCAAGAGCACTTTAGAGTATATAATTCACTTTTCTATATAGCCATTTCATTTACTTCTCACAACAGCCCTTAGTGGTGTGGGACACTGACATTCACAGAAGTTCAGTGAGCTGCCCAAGGTCACAAAGTAATTTTCCCAAAGCCAAAATTTCAGCTCAGGTTTGTCTGATGCTAGAGGCCACATTCTTTCCACTACACCATCTTGCCTCTCTGTCAGGCTGAGCTTGTTTCTGCTTGGCTGAGCTCCCTTAAAAACATGGCAGGGCGCAGTGGCTCATGCCTGTAATCCCAGCACTTTGGGAGGCCAGGGTGGGTGGATCTCCTGAGGTCAAGAGTTTGAGACCAGCCTGGCCAGCATGGGGAAATCCCATCTCTACTAGAAAAATACAAAAAACTAGCCAGGCATGGTGGAGCGCACCTGTAGTCCCAGCTACTGAGGCTGAGGCAGGAGAATCGCTTGAACCCAGGAGGTGGAGGTTGCACTGAGATGAGATTGTGCCTCTGCACTCCAGTGTGGTTGACAGAATGAGACTCTGTCTAAAAAAAAAAAAAAAAAAAAAAAGGTGGGCATGGTGGCTCCCTACTCCTGGGGAGGGCATGCTGGATCCATCCTGCAGAGGAGGGCCTGGGTTGCTTTCCTGCTACCACTAACTGAGAGGCTCATAAATGGTGCCTCCTTCAGGCCATAGCCTAGCAAGACAGCTTGGCCTAAAACGCCACATGAGGAAGTGGTTAAGGACTCCGGAGCCAAACGACCAGCTTCATATCTCAGCTCTGCCACTTGGCAGCTGGGTAGCCTTTGATAAATGACGTAATGTCTCTGTGCCTCAGTGTTGCCTATGTAGTGAGGAGGATAATAGTGATACCTACCTGATAGTGGTGTAATGAGGATTAAATGAGATAATATGCATCAGGGACAGAGAACAGTGCCTGGACGGCGCCATGAGTCTGTTAGTATTATTGTGTGCTTGTCCACAGTTCTTGTGGGGTCAGGGGCAGCATGGTGTGAATGGAGGATAACTTTGTCATCAGACGACCTAGGATTCAAATCCTGGCTCTGTCATTTACTAGCCTTGTCTTTGGATATCTGACTTACACTCTCTGGGCCTCAGCTGTACAGTGGAGATAATAATAGTTCTCACTTCTCAGAGTTATGAAGATTAATATTTGCACAAGTGTTTTCTCCAAAAGTAGAATGCTGTGAACTGTAAGCTTTAAAAATTATTATTAACTTTGTTCAAGATCCTACTCAAGATCTTTACATCCTTTGCCTCTTCCGTTCTCACCTTTGACTCAGAGGTGCCTTCCACCCCTCCTGGGTGCTGGTTGCTTCCCAGTGCCCAATCTACCCTTGAACCACAGTAGACAAAACATTTTCTGAGCCTCTTCATTGACACTGAAAGTGCAGAAGATAGCCAAAAGACATAGTCTCCGCCGTGTTTGTACCACTGTTTTCCTCTGGGTGGGGAGATAACCCTTCACATGGGCTCAACACTTTGAAGTCTACGAGGTCTGTTTGCATGTTATCTCAGGGGCTCCTCCCTCGTAACAACTCTCCTACGCAGGCGGGCTGGCTTTGTTGATCCCATCTTACAGATGGGGGCGCCAAGTCTCAGAGAAGGGAAGAAAGTTTCCCATAGTCCTATAGTCAAAAGCTGAAACCAAGTCCTGAAATAATTCTCTCAGGGGTAATGTCCAAGCTAAATGTCCATTTTTTCTGAGTCCTGGTCCACATTTGCAAAATTTTCCCCCTATGGATATATACACTGGCCCATCCCACCTTCATAAACAAAGTCTTAAGTCACCAGAGAAAAATGACTTCTAGTGGGGGGCGTGGTGACTCACACTTGCAATCCCAGAACTTTGGGAGGTTGAAGTAAGAGGACTGCTTGAGACCAGGAGTTTGAGCCCAGCCTGGGAAACATGGCGAGACCATGTATTTACAAAAACTTTAAAAAAGTTAGCTGGGTATGGTGGCACACACCTGTAGTCCCAGCTACTCAGAAGGCTGAGGCAGGAGGACCCCTTGAGCCCAGGAGGTCCAGGTTCCAGCGAGCTGTGGTCACACCCCTGCACTCCAGCCTGGGTGACAGAGTGAGACTCTGTCTCAAAATAATAATAATAAAACAAAAAGAACAATTACTTCTTTTTATGAACTGGAAGTAGAACACTTATTTTAATTCTACAACATTTGACCTTGGTGATAAGGCTACTCCAATAACTTTAAGTGGCTATATTTTCTTTAGAAGAATAATTCTAATAGGCCAACATTGCTCCAAGTGGATTATAACTAGCCCAAATCACTGGAAAACTCCCTTCTTTTCTCAAATCTCAGGATTAGAACCCTACTAAAAACACTTCTGTAATGGAAAAAGTGTTTTCATTTAGGCCAGTGACTCCGAACTTGGTCAGGAGGTAGGGATGTGGTGGTGGTGGATTACAGAATTCCCCAGGGCATGTGTAGTTTTACAGATTCAAGATACCTATTTTCTTCCCTGTGGTCTGACCCCCAGAAAGTCAAGCTTGTATCAAAACCTTTTTGGTTGATGTGGGATACACAGAAAGTGGAGGCGGATGTGCATGAATGAAGATTGAGAAACACTGAGCCAGCAGGGTTCTCAAAAAGGTGAGAACAGACTGCCTGATATACCGCTGGGCTGACTTCTGCTTAAACTGCTCCCGTTGTTGGAAAGGTGACCTGAATCTGCATCGATTTAAGTGTCTGTCTGTGACAGTCTAAGGCCAAGTTTCAGTGTCCATTGGTTGTGAGGAATGAAGGGCCAAGTTCCACGAAACCAGGGATATTTCCAGAAAAGGCCACAGTTTTATGATCTGGAGAAATGGGGCTCCCCCACTGCTCATCTTGCTTCCTGAGAACTTCGTCACTTACTGGACTTCTCTATTTTTACTAATAACACGATATCTTCGGTGTGTGGGGCAACAGATGGTGACGGTTGAATGTGCAACTGGAAGGGTCTTCAGGCCAATCCTCTCATTGTAATATAATTGCAATATCTAGAAAAGGTGAAGTATTTATTCAAGCTCCCTGGTCTTGTAGCATCAGCACCGAGAGTAGAACCCAGGTCTCAGCTCCCACTTCAATATCCTTCCTGCTTCCGGCTTCCCTTGCACACTGTACTGACCCTGCCTCTGCGTTATTTTAGTTATCTTCTGTACTCTGGGCCCCTCCAGGTCCACACTCTGTCTCCAGATCTGTGCTGTTCATTACAGTAGCCACTCGCCACCTGTGGCTAGTCAGCACTTGACCTGTGCCTAGTTGGAGCTGACATGCACTGGAAGCTGAAATACACACTGGACTTTGAAGATTTACTGTGGAAGATCACAAGTAAAACATCTCATTAATAATTTTTATATTGATTACATGTTGAAATGATAATAGTTTGGATATACTGAGTGAAATAAAATATATTACTAAAATTAATTTCACCTGTTTTTTAAAAAACTTTTTGAACCGAGCTACTAGAAAATTCCATATGTGATTCACATTATATTTCTATTGGACAGCACTGTGCTAAATCTCCAGCAGAGGTAGCAATGCAGTCAGTTCTGAAGAGATGCCCTAGACAGAGCAGGGCAGGTGATGGGGGAAGGTCCCAGCCGACAGCAAGAAGCCAAAGCAGGCAGGAGGGCCAGCTAGCCTAGGGCAGAGGGCTGGGCAGGCATCAGGCAGATGGGTGGCATCTGGTAAGGAGACTCCGATAGGCAGCCAATCGAAGCATTGCCACAGGGAATGGGGTTTGGAGGCCTGACTGCAATCCCGGGAAGACTGGGAAGACACGGCAGCAGCCCTGGAAGGCAGTGATCGTGTGCTTGAGGGCATTATCTTTATACTGGGCTGAATCCCACTTCTCACACATGCTAGCTGTGTGGCCTTGGACAAGTTACTAAACCACTCTGTGCCTCAGGTCCCTCATGTCAAATGAGAGTAATGCTGAGTTCCTATGTCATAGCATACATGGCATACATATAAAGCTCTTGGAACAGTGCCTGGCTCATAGTAAGCATTCAAAATATGTTAGTTATCATTATTAATATTACTTGTCAGAGACACAAGTAGTGATTGTGCCCCTTATGGCATCCTTCCATAGTCCTATGATGGGCCCGGACAGATAAGCTTGGTGGCTAGCTGCCGGATCTGGGGTGCACAAGTTGCTGTCAAACCAGTTGCAGGTGATGATGACACCCAAGCCAGGGGTCTAAGAGTCCAGGAGAAGCTTCAGCTGAGTTTAAAGGTCAACCCCAGGGGCCAGGGTGCTGGATCTGTGGCCACAGCTGTGGCCATAAGGGTCTGCAGGCCGAAGAAACCAGGTAGCTCAGCCCAACTCAGGCCCCTGAGCTCGTTCTGGGAAAATCTTCAAGATGTGAGAGGCTTTGTCCCAGCCCTGCCTATGCATAGGGATTCCGGGCCTTGGCGCTGAGAGGGAAAATCACATGGAGACATAGAAATCCCTCTGTCTATAGCTCAAATAACAAGACCCAGCTCTTGCTGCAAAGCAAGAAGCAGCACTTGACTGCTCCAAATGCTGCTGTTTCTGTTTGCGCTTGTCTCTAGGCTTAGAGAGCTTGTGTAGGCAGACACGACACTCCATTGATATTCTCAGTCATGCCCAGGAGTTTAGCTTTTCTTTCCCCATGATAATAGGGTTGCCGCCTGGGTCTGGCCCTTCAGATAGCTGAGTCCTAGAAAGTGTGTCCTCCCCCCTCCTTCCTCCTCGCCCCCCACTATGTTTAAGGCCCTGCAGCGAGGAAAGCACAAGTGTCAATAGTAGACGCAGAACAGAAAGGACTAAGGAAATACTTTGTAATATCTGGCCTAATCCACTGAGGCATGAGACACTGGAAAGGGAGTTCCAGAGAGGCTGGGATGATCCAGTCTGAGGAAGGGAGTGATTTCTGGTTCCCCCATGGCTGATATTCCCTCTCAACTTCAGAAGTGGGGGGAGAAGACTTGACCATCTGTTTAGAATTTACTGCAAGGAAAAAGAGAAATGGGGAGCGAGGGGGGAAAGAGAGAGAGGAATGAGGAGGATGTTTGTGCATGTGAGTGCACGTGTGTGTGTGTGTGTGTGTGTGTGTGTGTGTGTGTGTGTGATAGAGAGGGAGAGAGACAGAGAAAGAGAGAGAGAGGAGGGGTCATTGAAAGAGAATCTAATCTCCTTGGTCACCATCTCCCCAAACCTGTTCTTTGGCATTGATCCTTAGCAGTGCTGGCTTGGACACCAACACAGGAGTTTTCAAAGCCCCCTGGGGCAAGGGCTTCAAGTATACAATGGGCCATGGGTTACTGCAAGGCTAGTAATTTTAACAGTAGGTGAGGCTTGGCCAGCCCCCTAGGCACAAGTGGAAGAACAGCTGTCACCAGATGCTTCTGGAAATGGTGTATGTGTGCAAGTATGTATATGTTGTGGGGACCATCTCTTTCCAGGTCCCTCCAGGAACCTGGAGTGCATCCAGAGATAGCCTTGGGGTCTGCTACAGACTAGACCAGAGGGTCTCAGCTCCCTCATCCTGGCCTCTGGTGGGCATGGAAGGAGACCAGGATTACAACAGACTTGGCGAGGAGGCAGACAGATCTGAGATGTGGGAGGAGCTGAGTAGGGACTGGACAGTGCTGGGCATGGAACTCTTGGTGGCCTGGGTTCCAGCCAGTAGCAGGATGGAAGCTCTGCTGCCAGAAACAAGGTCACGGGCCCAGTGACCTAAACCCAGGTGCTCAGCATTTGGCAACACTGTTTACAACCAACTGTGGGCATTTGAGATTGGTGTGGGTGAAGAGGCAGGCACTAGTAGAAACCTTCTCACAGGCAGCTGCGGTTGCAGAGCAAATCCAGAGAGAACTTTCAGACTTTTCAGAGATCCCCTGAAAGAGAACGCCCAGACCCTAGGTTTGAGCTGGGGAGAGACTGGGTGAGAAAAGCCGGGAATCTGCTTTCCTACAACATCACAATACTTGAGCAAGGGGAGCAGCACAAACTGAAAAGAGCACTGGACCAGGAACCAGCAGGCCTCCGATTTAGGCTTTGTCCACAACCTGATCTGCTGTGCTATCCTGAGCAATGCCTTCCCCTCCCTGGGCCTCAGAGTCTCTGTCTCTCACTGAAGGGCTGGGCTCCGGGATCTCTACTGCCAGCTCTGATTAAGTCAGGACTCACTGAATCAAGATATATAGACTCTATTCATGTCTGCGGACATCTTTGAATCCTTTACATCCGAGACTCAGTGGGACCTCCCAGAGCAATCATCTTTCCAGGCAGCACCACCCCCCGCAACCATCCAACACCAGATAGGAATCTTTAGGAACTTGTCTTTTGGGGAAGGGGTGAGCTGCCCCCCTCACCTCTCCCATTTCACCTGCACCTCTGGAAGTCCTTCCTGTCTCGCCCTTTCATCCTCTCTTTATATTAGGGTTCTTTTGAAAGTGGTGTCTCTAGGGTCCCATTTTTAATTTCTTTTGTTTCCCCCAACCAAGAGAGGAAGAATCTGACTGCACATCTGGTTGGAATTTGGGGGTGGGGGTAGGGAAAAGAGGCAGCTTGCTTCTCCTACACTTGGTGAGTTGCAGGGTGGGGAGAACCTGTGAGAGCCAGGGCCCCCATGCCCCTTCCCTGCCATGCCCCCCATGGTCCTTGTTAGCTGCCTTCTTGGCCTTTCTCATCTCTGAAACAAACAAACAATCAGGAGGCAAACCTGAAACCTTGTGCTGAGACGGTAAACAGCGTGGCCGGGCTCCGGCCTTAATGGGCCCCAGCCCTGGCCTGTCTGCTCCCCGCCCGGCCTGCATGCCTCCAATGTGTTTCTGATTTGTACTGAGCTAGCAGCTCTGCCACGCCGAATGTGGCAGCTGCCTCAGCCCTGCCTCTCGCCTCTCGGGGATCCAGGGGTGGGAAGGTTGGGAGAAGTGGGAGGAGGGGACCCCACCTCCCCAGCCAGCTTGGTGCAGAGGCCGTGGCAGGGACTTCTGAGACATATACACAGAGGTGGCCGGGGGAGGGAGTGGGAGTAGGGATGAATTTCTTCTGGCTATAAACAAACATGCTTCTCATTTAAGGACCTAGGGGTGCCAGTCACCAGATCCCCCTTACCCATTTTCCAGGGGGCAGGCAGAATGAGAATTGGAATGGGATGCTCGGGGCCTAGCACAGCCTCTTTTCAAGGAGTCCACCTCCCAAAAGGTAATGGGAATTTTCTGAGGATGGGAAAAGCAGAGGTGGGCATGAAGAAAATGAAGTTCTGGGAAGTCTTGCCTCCAGAAAAGGCTTAAGGGTATGGCAACAGGACATTCTGTCTGCAAAAGAACTGAGGAGAGGAGCAGGGGCCAGGGGATACAATGTTTCTCACCCTCCCCAGCCCAAAGCCTCCAGTGAGAGAATGTTGATTTCCAGGGACTATTCACCCTTGGGTCTGTTCACTCCAGGGAAGCATCAAGAAGGTGGTTTTCCTATGGCTTGGTCCTGGAGGCTGAGGACAGGAATCATGCCATCTTTGTTCACTGACCTTGCACACGTACCCATACACATCTCCTTGCACACTTCGGTTGAGGCATCTGGGCCCATTTTCCCTTGTCCTTTGATCCTAGCCCTGTATTTAAAGATAAGGCCTACGTGTTTGACGATGCTAAGGGGGCCAGCTGAGGAGACAAAGGAGTTGGCCACATTTTGGCCAAAGAGGTTTTCCCAAGTCATCTGATAAAATCAGTTTTCTTTGATCATCTCCCCTTCATCTTTCCCACATCCTTAAGCCACTGCTTACCATCTCAGGGATCACTTTATCGCTGGAATTAGGGCCAAGACTGGGGCCGGGGTTGAATAGAAACAATTGGTTTTTCTATGTAGACTCGATTAGGCATGTGGAGACGTCCCTTTGGCTAAGGCCCTGACAGTTGTCCAACTGCTGCTCATCCAGCCTGGACCCAGCCTAGAGACTGGATCTGACCAGAATCCAGGCCCAGAGGGTGCTGCTAGGTCAGTTGGGCAAAAAGATGAGAGGCCATGGAGAGCCTTGGGTTCTGAGCAAAGAGGCAAGCTCTGCATGCCCAGTGGGCCATTCAGTGTGGCAGAGAGAAGGAGCGCTTGCTCCCTCCTTCCAGCCTCCTTTCCAGAACCCCATTCATGGGAATGTGGGCGGGTGGGGGGAGCAGGCCATCTTTGGGAAAGCAGCCCTTGGGACCCTGTGGCTTTGTGGCTGCTTATTCCTCCTCCTGCTTTTTCTCAAGCCCTAAACATTTCTCACAGTGTCTAGCCAGTTCCAGTTATGCAAGCAGCATTGTATGTTAACAAGAAAAATATCCATCGAGGGTGTGTGGAATCCAAGGGCCTTTGTCCCCCAAGCCACCCAGTACTTCCCTTCTAACTGCAATGCTAGGCTCTACTGTGAGATGGAGGGACGAAGTCTGTCTTTATAATCATTGCCTCTGTCACATAATGGGAGGGATCCCCCCTAGAGCTCTGTGCATGTGCATCTGTGTGTGTGTGTGTGCGCGCACGCGCACGCATCAGTGTGTGTGTGCATACGGGTGCAAACAGTGTGGTGTATGGGGAACACAAACCTTGCCCTGCGGACTTTTTGTGAGGGACAACTGGCTCGACCTCAGTGGCATCAGAGTGGCAGAAGAGGGCTGGAATGGACATCTGTCTCCTAGATGCACAGCTCTACTCACCGCCCAGTAGTTCCTCCTCTGCTACCCCAGAGAAGCTCATCTTTCCTCTTTCTTTAAATGTTCTCTATCCTCCCTAGTTTCCTCATGTCTCTCCTGGGCCCAGAAGCCACTGGGTCAAGGCTCCCAAGTGTCTGTTTGCAGACTTTAGCAGCTGAGAGTGCTGTGGTTGAGGCAGCTCGGAGGCGGGAGCTAGGGGAAGCAGTAAGCTGCCTGAACTGGGTGAGCAAGGCAAGCCTCAGGCTAAGCCCTGTCACCAGTGGGTTGCAGGATCTGGGAAAATTCATTCCCAGTCTGATTCTTAGGTTCCCCACCTAAGAGAGCTAGGGCGAGGTTAGATTAGATAACTAGGAGGTGGACGGGCTTGGTGTCCCATGCCTGTAATCCCAGCACTTTGGGAGGCTGAGGTGGGTGGATCACCTGAGGTTAGGAGTTCGAGACCAGCCGACCAATATAGTGAAACCCCATCTCTACTAAAAATACAAACATTAGTCATGTGTGCTGGCCTGTGACTGTAGTCCCAGCTACTCGGGAGGCTGAGACAGGAGAACTGCTTGAACCTGGGAGACGGAGGTTGCAGTGAGCTGAGATTGCACCTCTGCACTCCAGTCTGGGCAACAGAGGGAGACTCCGTCTCAAAAAAAAAAAAAAAATAAAATGACTAGGAGGGGCCCTGCTAGCTCCAGCTGATGATGACCCAGGGCCCCACTTGCTATGTCCCACTATGCCAGGCCTCCCGATCCTACTAGTGGTGCCCAAGGGCTTAGTTTCTTTTGTCAAGGCACTGTTCCTTTAACTCTTCCCTATGTAGCCAGCCACACAAAGCCAACCCTAGCTGTGTGGTGGGCTCAGGCCCAGGCCATTGTAATGACAATGGCAAAGGATGACACAGCTCATTCACTCATTTATCTAATAATCATAGATTGCCACCCACAGGGTGTCAGGCACTGTCCAATCTCATGAAGCCCAAGGGACTTATCAAATTCATACCTCGGCCTGGCCTCTCTCCAGCTCAGCAATTTCTCCCCCAAGCTCTAGAGAGGCTGCCCCTCACTTCCATCCTTCACTTACCTCCAGTCTAGACTAATGTCCAGTGGCCCCTGAGCTGACACTTTCTGGATGGCTGCCAGGCTACTCCTCCAGGACCCTTCCCACCTTTGTCAGAATGGGGCTCCAGCCCCTCAACTCCTGAACCTCCCTTGCTTGGGTTATTTAGCCTTTGTCTCCTTCTCCTGTTCCCTCTCCAAACACTAGAGAGTCTTCCCCTTGGTTTGCTGTGGCCAAGGTGTGGCTGAGCCCCACTTCTCCCAGCCTCCTGGATCTAGTCTACATCCATACAAGCCCCCAACCCCCATGCACACCCCTCCCTGTCTTTCCTGCCCCAGCGCCTTCTCTGTGCTGCTGTGGGTAGTCATATCAAAAAAGGGAGATCCAGGGCAGCCATCAGAGAGGGTCCTGTGAATGTGAACCAGTGTGGGTGCGCCTGTGTGAGGGGATGGCGAGGAGAGGATGGGGTGGGTAGGTGTGAGCGAGTGGGGATGGTGGAGTGCGTATCTGGGGACGGCCAGCTGGGGTATGTGTCAGAGTGAATGGGCCGGTGTGTGGCTCCATGTGTGACCCTACCAGCAGCCGTCAACCTGCATTAGCGCACACATGGGTGAGTCTGCACGTGTATGCAGGAGGCAGCGGGTACAGGGGATGGTGGGAAAATATTGGCTGGGGAGGCAGAAGAGGTTTCTGGTCTTCACTCTTATGCCAGGTTTCTCAGTCCCTGCCCCTCTCTGGGCCTCAGTTTTTTCATCTGTAACCTCGGAGGGTTGAATTGGACATGTCGAAGGGCTTATTGCAGCTGTAGTGTGCTCTAGTTCCTTGATGTTCTGTGGACTAGGGAAGGCTCAGAAATGCTTCCTTTAGGGCTGGGTGCAGTGACTCACATCTGTAATCTCAGCACTTTGGGAGACCAAGGCGGGTGAATCAACTGAGCTCGAGACCAGCCTGGCCAGGTTTCACATTATTCAAAAGTAGACATACAAAGCCGGGGGCAGTGGCTCACTCCTGTAATCCAGGAGTTTGAGACCAGCCTGTCCAACATGGTGAAACCCTATCTCTACTAAAAATACAAAAATTAGCCGGGCATGGTGGCAGGTGCCTGTAACCCCACCTACTCAGGAGGATGAGGCAGGAGAATCACTTGAACCTGGGAGGTGAAGGTTGTAGTGAGCCGAGATTGCACCACTGCACTCCAGCCTGGGTGACAGAGTGAGACTCCCTCTCAAAAAAAAAAAAAAAAAATGCTTCCTTTATGAAAGAGGAGGCCATGTGGGAAAGGCAGGCAGAGCCACCTCTGAAACATCCATGAAACTTTCTTTATTCCTTTGTAAATCTCAGATTTTCCTCCTTGTACTTTTGTCTTCCTAGAACCAATGTAAGGGCAGAGGGGGAGGAAGGTGGGGCTCTGTCTGAGAAACCTCCCCTAGTTAAGGAGGGGTGGGGGCCAGGGCCAAAAGAAGGTACCCATGGTGCTGTGTATTCCCAAACATAAAGAGGTGGCTTCTGGTAAGAGTGCCAGGGCCCATTTCTCTATAGGACGGCCTTGAAGGCAGCAGTGATCACGTGGGGGCTTGGCCGTCCCTTGAGGCTGCATGTGCAGAGCAAACACTGTATACACTCAGAGGATGTGTGTTACAGATACATAAAAAGTGGCAAGTTTTCTGAAGATACTTTTAATCATATTTTACACAGGATTTTAAATATGCATTTATTATTATTTTTAATAATATTATAATTAATAACATAATTAATTGTTTGTAAAATATGGGAAACTAAAATCTCTCACGCCACCCTTAGTATCACCGCTGTTGATCTGGATATTAATCCTGACCTTACTATTAGCTTCCCTGGATGACCTTGAGCAACTGGCTCACCTTTCCAGTACCTCAGTTTACCTATCTGTCAAATGCTGGAGGATGGGGGGAGTGGTTTCCACTATCTTCAGGGGCCTGCCTAATCAGCTCTCATGTGCAACAATTCCAAGGTTCTCACAAGACCTTAAGCTGTGGAGGAGCTGCAGACGGGAAGGTCAGTTCCATTCATATTCCAGTGAAAACAAGAGGCTGGGCTTGCAAACTCAGGCAGGGAAGCACACTTTCTAAGCCTTGATTTGCGATCAGAGAGGTGAAGGGACTTGTCCAAGGTCACAGAGCAAGTGGGTGGCAGAGCCAGGCCCAGGCCAGGTCTTCTGGATCCCAGTCCATTACTCCTCCATTGTCCCCACCCAGATGCACTCATTTATCTCAGGGGGCTCCAGGAAAATGGGTGGGAACTAAGAGAGCTCTCAAGATCTGTAGCTGGGTCTGAGAAGGTTAAATTCCCAGCTGGAAGCTTTCAGCGAGGCTTCCAGAAACCGGGCAGTCCTTACAACTTGAAAATAAGTACTTTAGGCCACAGGAAATGATCCCAGACCACAAGGCCCAGGGATTGCACCAGAGCAGTCCTGCCTGCGTGTCAGCCAGCGTGTGGGAGAGGCAGTCTGGGGTGGGGGTGGAAGAAGACATCCTGCAGACCCCTGGGTTAGGCCCAGCTCTGTCAGTTGCTAGCCCAGGGGTCTTGGGCAAAGGCATTCCCCTCCCCTATCCCCATTTAAGAACTGATAATAATAGACAGAAACTCCTCGCGGGGTTGCTACGAGGAATAACTGGCCTGGTGGATGTGCAAAGGCATTGCAAACTGTAAAATGCTGCTCACGCCTGAGGGACTGTTCTTAGAATTGCTGCTTGTACACATGACCTCTGGGTAACTTGGGAGGAGGTAACTTTGGATGTGCCATGTCCCAGGGCCAGCGCCTCCCGTTTGGGAAAAGTGGGGGAAGGGAGATGCGGTGAAGGAGGAGGTGAATGGGTGCGTCCTTGGGGTAGGGGAGAGTGGGAGCTGCGGGACCGGGCAGCGGCCTTTCATTCGGGGGCTGAATGGCGGGGTCCCAAGGCAGAGCTGAGGCCCGTTGGCCAGGAATGCCGTTCCACAAAGCCGCCACACATCGCTGAGCCCGCCATGACCACAGCCGCGCACGGGGGACCCGGGGGACGGGGCGGGGCTTCTGGTCTTTTCTCTGGGAAGAATCTCCTTCCAAGAGGGTCCCTGCTAGAACACAGGATTTCCATTTCAATGCTCCCTGGCAAGCTGCCCTCCCCGAAATCGGCTGAAGGCTCACGGAAAAGCGTTTAAAAACACACTAATTACAAACAATTCCTCGGCTTCTCCTGATTTCCCTCCACGCGGCACTGGGGGGCGGGGCGGGGCCGGGCTGGCCTGGGGAGGGGGAGAGGAGGGGTCATCTCCTCGAGCCTGCAGCTTTGTGTGTGAAAGCCCCGGCAAGCCAGCCCAAGCACTGACCCAAGTGAGCCAGGACTTGGGCTCCTGCTTCCTTCCGGGTGCCCGAAGCCTGGCCTAGCTGGGTCGGGGTGGTGGGAGGCAGCTATGAAAGCTTAGACCAGGCGCCTGGGAAAATGCACCGTGACTCCAGGAAGCCTGTTGTAAACGGAGCCAGAACAGGAACTTCAGGGAGCATTGTCGGCCCTCCACCGTCTGGGCCTGGACCCCAGGTGTTCGCACCAAACTCTGCCCTGGCTTACCCTGCCCGGCCCTCCTGCTGCTGCTGGGCCCAAGTAGCCAAGCCCCTGCCGCCCACAACCATGGGGGCCGGAGTTAGGTGTGCAAGCAGTGGATCCATTCCCTAAACGAGCACTTCTGGCCTCCCTAGAAGGGAGAGGAATAGCAGGCAATGGTTTCTCAGCTCTCCAAGCCCAACAAAGCTCTTTGCAATGACTCTGGACAGTTCTGCCTGAATCTGGGGGAGAGCCTGGGGCATCTTGGCTGAAGTCTGGCTTGCACACAGCAATCCTTACAAGCAGGGCCCCAGCTCTGGAGGGGTCATTTTATGCCTTTAGGAAGCTGAATGAAAGGAACCCCATTAATCTGTTCCAACTGGCCTCAGCTAATGTCTTTGTTGATGAAGGGGATGGGATGTCTTGGGAGAAGAGGGACACTATTTCATGTCTCTCGGGCCTTTGTCTAATAATAACAGTGCTCACCAACACTCAAAAGCATTTGACATGTAGTCACTTATTTAATCCCAACCATCTGTGTGTTGAAGAAAGCAAGGCACAGAGAAGTGAAGTGACTTGCTGAGGGTCACACAGCTAGTAGATAAAGCTGGGCTTAGAACTCAGGTAGTATAGCTACAGAGTCTTCATCACTGGCTCTGCCATCGAATCTGTGAGAACAATTATTAGTGCCAGCTCCTGTGTCAGCCATTTTACACACACACTCGCATGTGCCCTTCACAATGATCCTGTCAGGTAGACTGGATTCTCTCCATCCTACAAATGAGGCAGCAAAAAGTTGGAGGGTTTATGTGACTTTCTCAAGGCCCTACAGTTGGTAAGGGGCAAAGATGGCATTTCAAAACCCAGCTCTGCCTAATTCTTGAAAGACGAACTTTCCTTGAACACCTTTGCCACTGTTACAAACAAGCTTTCCATGAACTAAGGCTCAGTGTTGTATCTGGCAGGTGCTTAGGACACACCAGGCATTGGTTTCATTTGCCATATATCATCTCTTTTGAGACGTACACCTACCATGTGAGGATGGGGGTGTTATTCCGTTTGCAGATGGGAATCCTAAGCCTGAGATACCTCCTCTCTTGTCTCTCCTCTTTCTAGGTTGAGCCACACCTAGCATTAACATCCCCTTTTCTTTGAAGGAATAACTTCCCCAGCCACAGTCTTGGAACCCTCAGGCTTCCTGCTGGAAGGAAGGGGCTTGCTGCAGAATTTATGCATTGACTAAATGTTGGAGTCCCAACTCTGCCACTTCTGGGTGACTTGCGGCAGGTCACTGCCTTGTCTGGGGCATGACTACCTCATCCCAGGTGCATGAGGCTGATCAAATGACGAGATGAGATGCAAAAGCATTTTGTAGACTCTGGAGAACTACAGAAAGGTGAGCAGGGGCTTTGAGATGAAGGTTTCCTTCTCTAGCATTCTGGCATGAGCTCACTGCACATGTGTCCAACACATGCGATGGCATCAACATTGAAACACACATACCAGCACCAGTAGGCTTCAAACAGATGGGTGGGAAGGGAGGAGATTGTCCTTGCTTGTCAGTTGTCTCTCCTCTAGGCAGAGCATCCGCTAGTTCTTTAATCCTTCCTTCTAGGATAAGATTTCAGGAATCCCCTCCCCCAAGTAGTTAGATAAAGTAGAAAGATCATGGGGCTCAGAATCCTGCAGACCTGGGTTTAAATCCACATTTTGCTAATTTTTGGCTGTGCCATCTTGGAAAATTGCCTTTACCTCTCTGAGCCTTAGTTTCATCATCTGCAAAACAGGCATGGTGTCAAGCTGGTCTGAGGCCCACATGAAAAGTCATGGGCTAGGTGCTAGAGATGCAAAGATAGATAGACTTCAGTCCTTGATATCAAGAAGCAAAGGAGAAAGGCCAAACAGCAGCAGATGGTCTCAGTGCTATGACAGAAGTCAGCCAGGGCTCTAGAGTCCCAGAAGGGACCAGAAGTGGAGCATGTAGTGTCAGAGGAGGGTGTGGCTTCACAGATACAGTAATGTCTGGACTGGTTCTTGAATGGGAATAATACATAGTGGCTAACACTATATAGTGCTTTATGTGTGTCAGGCACAGTTCTAAGTGCTTTACATGCAGGATCTAATTTATTCCCTTATAAGAGAAATACAACCTTAAGAGGTAAAAACAGTTTTCACCCTCATTTTACAGATAGGGAAACTGCGGCCCAGAGAGGTTAAGTGACTTTCCTGGGTGGGCAGTCGGGGCCCTGAGCCCACACTCTCAACCACTCCACTAAGCTGCCTGTGTGCAGAAGAGTAAGGTGAGACTACAGAGCATAGCATGAAAGCACGACCCCTTCCAGGGCTGGGAAATGGGATAGGTGAGCAGGGCCTGGATCTGAAGGGCCTGTGTGCCAGGCTCAGGAACCGAGACTCTCCTCTGGGGGCAGTGGGGAGTCACGGGCAGATTTGAGTTGGAGAATTGCATGCTCGGATTTGTCTGCAGAAAAGGTCTAAGTGGCTGTAGTGTGGAGGCTGGTCCGAGGAGGACGCACTCTGGTGGCAGAGAAATGATAAAGGCCTAGATTCCGGCCGTGTTTGTAGGGATGGAATGCTTGGGCTGGATTCCAGAGCTATTAAGGAGGTAAAATTGGCAGGTCATAGTAACTAATTAGATGTGAGGAGCAAGGGAGAGGGAGGAGCAAAGGTTTCTAGCAGGGAACCTGGCTGGGTGGTGGGGCTACCCCTTGAGAAATAAAGCTGAAATGAAGTGTGGTGTGGGTCTGGAGAAATGAGGTGTGGTCTGGGAGTATAAATTCTGCTTGGGGCAAGTGGGTTTGAAGTGTCTTTGGCGATGACCACTGGGTAAACGTCTGTACTGGCTGATGCTTTGGGGAAGTAGCCCAAGATGAGGTGACATGGAATTCATTTGCTGAGAGGAGGTGGTAGAAGCCTCAGGAGGGACTGAGAGAGCCAGGAAGAGCATCCGCAAGGGAGGTGTTCCAACATTTAAGAGGCATACTGGAGAAGAGGGGTCTGGGAAAGAGACTGAGAAAGAATAGTCAAAGAAGTCGGAGGAGAACTGGGAAAGCCATGCCTGAATAGGGAGTAGAGGATTAGTGAGTCGCGACTGTCACATAGCAGGAAGTAGTCACAACTATCAAATGTGGCTGAGAGGTTCCATGAGCTAAGGATGAAAAAGTGTCCGCTGACTTCTTGTAATTAGGTCTTTGAAGTCCTGGAGGGGAAGCTGACGGCAGTCTGAGGTGTCGAGGGCAGGTGGGGAAGTGGGGACAGCCCAGTGAGGACCCTGGGAAAAGGAGATATGGAACATTAACTAGGGAGAGACACAGGGTCAAGGGGGAGCCAAGAGCAGCCAATGGGAAAGTCAGTCCCTTCCCTCCTGGCTATTTTGCTCCCTGCCTCTACCCCTCCACACCCCCCAGACTTGGGTCTCTGCCCTGGGCATGCTGGGGTTTGTCAGTGCCTTTCAAAGTGCCGGGCCCTCCACCTCTCTTCAGGCTCCCTCAAGTCTCACAGCAGAAACCTCCCTTTGCTTGGCTCTGGAATGAGCCCCTGGGATTGCTGATGAGACAGCAATTAGACCAGTTGCAACGGCCATGCGTTCATATCTCTGTGCCAGGGCAGGCATGCTGGCACCCTGCCAAAGTCTTCTGGGCCAGCCCCATAGCCTGGTCTCCGTCCTATGTGACCCTTATGGCTACCATCTACTGAGGGACCTCCAAAGGCATAGAGGCTGGGGAATGGCCTCATTAACATCTCTGGCCTCTGTCGAATATGGCTATCTATGCATTTAGGAGCCGGGTACAGCCCTACAAGCCCTGGGGCTGGGCCAGTGCCCAGCAGTTTTAGGTCAGTTGAGTGAAACAGAAAGGACAGGGCAGACGTCCCTTCCACATCCCTGCCCTTCAAGCCTATGTGACTCAAGAGGTTGCTGCCCCTTAACCAGGTTCCCGTATCTTCCCTCTCCACAAAGCCTCTCGTGGATTCCAGCCTCTAGAAAGAAATCTGCCTCTGTGTGATAGGTTTGTTCTTTTGGGCCTGCAGCATCTGCTTGTTGTGCCCTGTGGCTGTTGGGACTTATTTTTCCAGAGGCTTTTTAGCCTCAGTAGGAAGGCTTCATAGCCCTGGGAGTCATCCATCTCCTATCACTACCTCTAACCTTAGCACACTTGTCTTTCCTGTTTCCAGCTTGCAATCCATGGACGGCAGCCCCCTGGCTTTGACCTCACCATCTCAAAATTGATATATCCTAGAACTATCATAAATGTTCATTTATCCTAATAGTTTCTGATTGAATGAAGGTCACAAATACCTCAGTAGACTCTGCATTGAAAAGACCATCTGGCCCTCTCCCCAGCCCCCTACACCTCACCCCTTCCACAAACATCTCAGTGATTTGTTCTGCATTGGGCCCCAGAGAAACAGAAATGCATCAGAGATCACTCCCACCCTTTGCGAGCTCACCATCTGGTGGGAGGCACAGACATGTCCACAGAGCATTCAAATGTCTTATTTGGGTGTCCTGCTGGGAGATTTTTCAGAGTGTAGGGAGGGAGGGAGAGAGGGCAACAGAGGCAGCCACTGCATTGTACTGAGGGGTGTTGGGAGACTTGAAAGGTAAGCAGGTGGGCAAGGAGGCAGAGGATGCAGCTCGGGAAGAGACTCAGAGGTATACAATGGCCTGGTATTTTTGAGGGCTGTGGATTGGGCTCTGGAGGCACTCCTCATAGTACAGATGGAGACACTGAGGTATGGAAAGGATGTATTTGTGAGGTAATGGTGCAAAAGGAGGGGAAGGCTGTGTGAGTCACAGCTTGAAGATTGGAGTCACTGCATTGGGTGGCTTGGCCTGGTGGAGATCAAATGTGTGATGGGCTGGGGCCAGGCTATGTCTGTAGAATAAATTGGTATTGGAGGCTTGAAATCCTGTCTTCTCATCTCTAAAATGGGGATAATAACACATACTTTATAGGCTTGGTGTGTGGGAGAAATGACACAATACCTATAAAAGGGCCTTGCACATGTAAAGCTCTGTGTCTATGGGAAAGGTTGTTGTTATTTGACCCACCCTTTCTGGCCCCCAGGTTAAGAGCTATCACCCTCAGGAAGCCCTCCTTGGTTCCTTCCAGCTGGAAGTCGGAGCCTCTCTTCTGGTCATTTCTCCTTGCACAGCATCTGTGAGTGCCTCGAAGGCAGAGCCCATGTCTGATTTCTCTCTGCAGAGCCCTGGGGGAGGTTCTCAGAAGATCTAGATGCATATGCACTCATATTCCTGCGATGCACGCGCATATGGCTTAATGTATGAGCAAGGACAGCAGTCCAGGTACCCACATTTGAAGATGGCCCTATGGGTAGGTGTTTTCTCAAGCACGTCCCACAAAGGAACCCCATCTACTCTTTTCCAGCGCACAGCCGGTGTACACACATGCCCCCAGTAATAGCCCCCTTCCACTTTCCCCACATGCGTTTGTTGACCTCAGTACCACTCACTCCAGTTTACAGATGAAGTGAGACTCAGAGAGGTGTTGTACAGCTGGAAAACCTTACATGGAGGCCACGGTGGGCACATACTTTCCCAGGGCATGCCCTCAGCAACATTTGTGCACACGAGTCCCCTAGGCTGGCTGACTTCTGCTCCCCATTGGAAGCCAGAAGGCATCAGTTTAATGTGGGAAGGGCCCACAGAACTAGTCACTGGTGAGAGGGCAGTGCTGCTGGCAGGGGTAGTGGTAGGATAGAAGCGTGGAGGGTGGGAGATGGGGTGGGGGGTGTTGGAGTTGAAGAAAGAGGGGAAAACCTGATCAAAACCATGTCACAAAGGAGGGGGGAAAGGGTGGAGAGAGAGAGAGAAGGAGAGAGAGAAAGAGAGAGAGAGAGGAGAGAGAGGTTTCCATTCACAAAGAAATCATTATGGTTAATTTAATTCATTGTAGCGTTTAATACAGAAAAGCTTTTCTACAGAGACTGGGCATCAGGCCAACATTTATATATAAATGGGTTTTATTTTAAAAGCGAATGCAGTGAGGGGGACAGGCTGGAGTTAGCCCTCTCACTCCCTCTTCTTTCCTCCCCTCTTTATCTACTTTTTTGGGTCTCCCACAAAGCAGGAACCCCCTACTGCCTGCTCCTATGGCCCAGAATTTCTCCTCTCAAGACCTGTTTCCTCCACTTCCTCAAGACCATAGGGAGACCCTGGGCTGGGCCCAGCTCAGAGCTTTGCTTGGACATTAAAATCTTTGAATGTTGTCCTTAAGATGGCACTTAGAGACCACTCTACCTTCTTTGTCCTCATCCAGGGCAGGCTCTACCTACTGCACAGATGAGAACACTGAGGCTCCGAAAGGGGACATGACCTGACTGCGGGCATACAGCTTGGTCAGTGACAATGGCAGAACTTGAACCTGGGGTTTCTGTTTCTCAGTCCAGTGCTCTGGAAGGTGCAGTTCCCCTGTGCCAGCTCCTTGGGGGCCTGGCATTCTTCCCTCTGCACCTGAGTCAGGCCCAGATCTGTCCTTCCAGGCTCTGAAATGATCTCTCCCACCTCCATCACTCCTGGTCCTCTAGCAAGATAACCAACTAATTCACACTGTGGTGTCAATGGCAAATAATAACTTGCTGTAAAGTGCTAATGGTGTAATTTCAGGCTCTCTGGGCTTGTTGGAGACTGAAAAAGAGCTTGAGGATGGGGGGAACTTTTAAGAATCCATTATATTATATTACACATCATTTATCCAATACCCTGTGTTGCCACATACTCAGTAATGCCTGTTGGTCTGGGACCACAGCTTACTGCCATAGGTTAAGTGGCACTGCTCTTAAAGGAATATGTCCACGGAGGCCCCCAGATTTGCCTGCCCAAACTTTCCTCCCAGCCTCTAGTTCCAGCAGCATGGACCCAAACACACATTGCCAGTCCCTTTCCTTCTGCTTAGCATGGCTGTCCTGTGGGAGAAGAAGCAAGCATCTAAGAGTGGGAGCCACAGCACCAAGTTGAGGTCTCTGGAGAATTGTCTTCCCTTCCCTCTGAGCCACCAGGTGCCAGGTTCAGCCTTCAGGGCTGGGATCCATTTTTCCTCACGTGGCAGAACTGCCCACACATGCTCCCATTCTAGGGATGTGGTAACTGAGCCCTGGAAAACTGAAGTGACACGCACCCAAGACTTGGCCCTCAAGTCTTGTAATCCTTGTGCCTCATGGCTGCCAAAGACCCCTCTGGACAAAGAGGGCCAGCTCAGGCTAGGGACAGAACCCAGTGTGGCAGTGTCAGAGAATAGTGCTCCTGAGTCCAACAGGAGCACATAACCCCTTCCGTGGGCCTCAGAGCTACCCACCAGGCTCCTAATGTCCCATGGGGAGAGAAATGGGGAGCCTAGCAGGCTGAGCACAGAACCAAGTACAGAATCAAGAGACAGGAGAGGCTTTGGGGCCCAGGAGCACAACTGGAGGGGGTTTGAGGCTGGGGTCCAGGCCCTTGATGAGGCCGGGAGTCCCCAGCACCCCTCCTGCACGTCCCCAGGTCTCCCAGTGGCCTGGCTGGTATTTGGGGTATTTGGGGTTCAAGCCCAGAGGAGTCCCACATCTGGATCCCGTTAGCTTGCCGCGTTCCTTCTTGGCCAGGAAGAATGCGTGCAGCCCCGGAGGAGCTGCCGGACTGCAGACTTGCCTCCCAGACCAGGCTATCAAAGCAAAGTGGCGGGCAGCCTGCCCCTGGGGAGGAGCTTCTCGGGCTCTCCATCATCGCCCCCGCCGCACCACCGCCGCCGCCACCAACGCCGCCGCCGCCGCCGCCGCCACGCCGGTAGCTCCGGGGTGGAGCAGAGGCCTTTCAGCAGGCACTCACTGCTGCGTAGGAGCGAGCCAAGCGGTCGGGGCGCAGCCCGGGCAGGCCCGCTGCTTCTGATTAGCGGCTCACCCGCTGCTCCTGCCCCACCGACCTGCTCCCGCAGCCAGAGCAGACGGGAGCCGCCCAGAGGCTCCCCCAAATCCAAGGGGCCTCAGGTTCCTAGCCAGGGCAGACACAAGCTGACCTCTGCATACCTCCACCAGCTTCAAAAAGCAGGCACTTACTTGTTTTTTCCTCTCCAAATCATCATTTGCTGTCCCTTAGAGCCTCCTCTCTAAAGAACACCACAACCAGCCTTAATTAGAAGCAGTTATTTAAAAATAATACTGAGGCATGTGCAGCCTTTAGTAGTGCAGATGCACCTTAACTTAAGGTAATGTCCAGATAAACCCATCGTATATAAGTCGAACATTCATTTAATACACCTAACCTACTGAACACCTTAGCTTAGCCTAGTCTACCTCAAACGTGCTCAGAACACTTACACGTTAGACTACAGTTGGGCAAACTCATCTAACACAAAGCCTATTTTATAATGAAGTGTTGAATATCTCATGTAATTTATTGAATACTGTATCGAAAGTAAAAACAATGGTTCCATGGATACTCGAATTACAGTTTCTACTGAATGCTTATTGCTTTTGCACCATTGTAAAGTCAAAAAATTCTAAGTCGAACCATTGTAAGTTGGGGACTGTCTGTAGCATAGTGTTTAAGGGAAAATGTTTGGAGTCCAGTCTCCTGGGCTTAACTCCTGGTTCACTACTTAGTAGCTCTGTGTCGTAGGGTGAGTTACACAATCTCTCTGTGCTGTAGGTCTCCCCCAATCCACCTGTATAATTGTGATAACCATAAGTCCCTAAGTCACAGGGTTGCTGTGAGACTTAAATGAGTTAGTACTAGAAAGTGCTTAGAATAGTGCCTGGCACTTGGTGAGCACCCAATAAATTATTTGTGTTACAAAGTTTGTTTATAACCATTGACTCATTTGAGCCTGCAGCAATTCTGCGACCTAGGGGTTGTAATAGGAAGCTAGAGAGGGGAGGGCCTTACCCAAGGTCACACAGCAAACAGTGGCAGGGCTGGAAGCACACTTTGCAGGTCTCTGTCTTATTTACCGACACTCATGTACCTCCTGGCATTGCCCATGGCAGCTCAGTGGGGTCGAACTTTTCTCCAGGCTGCAATCTTAACTTTTGCCATATAGCTGATGGGCCAAGGGGAACAGGTCAAGGATTTCTACGTGTGAGTTCAGAGAACTGCTAATCCTCCTGGGCCATGGCTGCAGAGAGATAGTGGCCTCAAAGCTAGTAGCCTAGACCTGTCCGGGGCCCTGAACAGACCCATCCAGGGTCTCCCAAGACTCATCTCTCTAAGAGGGTAACTCACTTAGTGTAAGAAGCCAAGATCCCATGAAGAGCCCTAAGTGCCTGGAAAGGGCTTGAGTCCTGGTAGTTGTGCCCTGGCAGTAGAGGGAGCAGGGAGGGTAGAAGAGCCACCAATGTGACTGATTGTATAGTCAGCTCAGAGGAGGGGTAGGGTAGTAGGAGAACCCGGGAGCCCACCTTCTAGTCAGAAGAATCCCCTCTTCTCCCTTGGATAGCCTGGGTTACCTTCTGTAGCCATCTTGCACTCCCCCTGCTTTCCATGCAGCCCCATGCCTGCCTCAGTACTGCTGGAGTGGCTAGGAGGCAGCAGAGAAATGGGACGTCTTGGCTCTGTCTCCTCTGGGACTGAGGCTCTTTCCCAGGCCCTGCCCGTAGCCAGCAGATCCGGGCCAGCCTTGCAGAGTGCTAGCAGGAAAACCTCCAGGGAATGTGACCACAGCTCGCCCTGCCTCTGTCCATGAGGTCGCCTGGCACCAAAGGCCCTTTCTAAATCAAGATCAGAGGTTTGCTTAGATTAGATAGATTGAGCTCTAGAGTTGGGAATGAGGAAAGCAGGGGAGAGAGAAGAGAACCCAAGAAAGTGCCACCAGCACAGAGTTCTGAAGGCCTTGCCACAATCCCGAGGAGCTGCTCAACAGCAGTGCAGTGGCTTCCCCACACTACGGGTAGGGGGCAGGGGGAGAGCACAGCCAGAATCCTGGGTTCAAATCCCAGTTCAGCCTGTTGATAGGTGATGACATCGGGCAAGTCACTTCCTGCTTCCGAGCCTGCAGGTCCCCATCTGTATATGGAGATGATACTGCCTGTGTCTCAGGGCTGAGGTGAGGATGAAGGGCACAATACATGGAAAGAGCCTGGTGTAAGGCCAGCATCAAGGAGGTGCTCAACACATCTTCCCCTCATGCCCTGGATGGCCATTACCTACGCCCTCAGCACAGAAGGCTTTGTTGGTCTAGGGCTGCTCTGATACCTATGTGCTAGCATCCCTTGCCCTGGACACTTGCCATTTGGAAGCTGCCCAATTCCCATCCCATGCCCCTGATTTCTTTTCTTTTTTTCTTTTAAATTTTTTGAGACAAGGCCTGGCTCTGTTGCCCAGGCTGGAGTACGGTGGTAGTGATAGTGGCGTGATCTCAGCTCACTGCCACCTCCACCTCTGGAAGTCGAGCAATCCTCCCACCTCAACCTCCTGAGTAGCTGGGACTGCAGGCATGTGCCACCACACTCAGATATTTTTACATTTTTTTTGTAGAGCTGGAGTTTCACCATGTTGTCTAGGTTGGTCTCGAACTCCTGGTCTCAAGTGATCTGCCTGCCTCGGCCTCCCTAAGTGCTGTGATTTCAGGCGTGAGCCACCATGCCTGGCAACCTGATTTCCTTTTAAGGAATTACCTCCCCCTATGTTATGGTCTTACTGTGGGGTAATATAAGGTAGCTGCTTCAACTTAAGGTGGTTGAGGGGGCTGGCCATGAGAGCAAGGGACACAACGTAGTGGTGGGTATTGGCCGTGAGGGCTGTGTGGCCATGACGGCCTCCTGATCAGGCAGTGCTGGTTACAAGACAGGCATTGCACATCCTGCGTCTTGAACCTTGGCTTCCACTGGCTCTCAAGTCTGGCTCTTTGGTTCCCATGAGTTCTGTGAGTACCCCTTCCATGAGTCTCTGTACCAATCCCTGTATAGCGCAAGTTGACTGGAGTTTGGTTTCTATACGCACCATCAGAACCCTACCTCTTTCCCATTCCTAGCAGACTGTGGGGGCAGATACTCTTTCCTCTGGCTCCTCATTCCCCCTCCCAGGGTTTAGCACGGGCCACAGAACACACACCCATTTGCTGACCCCTGACCACTGACCTGGAGAAAGGGAGACGTGCATTGCCAGAGATTAGGGAGACCCTTGTTTGACTGGTGTGGGAAGAAGCCATCTGGTGTGAAGGCAGGGGTCACAATGGAATGACTTCCAAAGGTGCTGGTCAGCCTCAGCTGAGACTTCGATTCCCTTGACAAATGCATGTTCAGTCCTAGCAAGAACCTGGCCTGGAGCAGGCATTCACTTACTTCTTGTTAGTTCTTGTCTTGTAGTTGTGCCACTGTGGGACTAAGAAGATCAGTGAAGAAGTGTGGGGCCAGGGTAGTGGAGCAGTCCAGGAGGCAAGCGAAAGCTGGTACTTTGTTCCGTGCATCTGCACACGTACATGAATAAGTACAGATAGGGATGTAGAATTGGCTTCACTTTTTTTTTTCTTTTTTTGAGAAGGAGTCTTGCTCTGTCACCCAGGCTGGAGTGCAGTGGTACAATCTCTGCTCACTGCAACCTCTGCTTCCCCGGTTCAAGCAATTCTGCTGCCTCAGCCTCCCAAGTAGCTGGGATTACAGGTGCCTGCCACCACGCCTGGCTAATTTTGTATTTTTTCAGTAGAGATGGGGTTTCACCATATTGGCCAGGCTAATCTCGAACTGCTGACCTCAGGTGATCCGCCCACCTTGGCCTCTCAAAGTGCTGGGATTACAGGCATGAGCCACTGCACCTGGCCTGGTTTCACTTTTCACCAGTGGGATCCTGTTCCACGTGCACCCAATGTTTTACAGCTTTTTAAACTTAATGGTAGCCAGGTGTGGTACTGCATGCCTATAGTCTCAGCTACTCAGGAGGCTGAGGTGGGAGGATCACTTGAACCCAGGAGTTCAATCCAGTCTGGGCAACATAATGAAATTCTGTCTCAAAATAAAAGACAATAACAATAAACAATGGCATGTGTAGGGCACCTTTCTATTCTGCTGTGTTGATCTATCTTAGTCTTTTGACCAACTACATTGCATTTCATAGTATCAAATAGCTTTTAAAACCAGCCCCTAATGATGGCTGTTTAGGTGGTGTGCAATTTCCCATGCATGAGATAGGATGGTTCCTAGAAGAGGAACTCTGGGTTAAATGGCTGTATTTTATCTAACAATTCTGTCACTCCAACTAGATTGTAAGTTCCAGGAGTCCAGGGTCAGGGTATTGCCATTTCTACATCTGCAGCACGAGGAGAGAGGGAAGGAGGCAACGAAGAGGATAAGGAAGCAGTTATGGAAACTTTCTGGCTTGTAGGTGGGAACAAGTTTATTTTTCACCTGGTTTTCCCAGGGGAAAACATCTCAGATCGCAGTTCTGGCCTTCTGAGGTCCCAAGGCACTGGTTGAATCAAGAGCCATCTTTCTGTCCCTCTGGATCACACCCACACTTAGGCATACGGCAAAGGATGTGCCGTGCTAACCTGGTGTGGTTGAGCTAAGGCCAGAGCCAAATCGAGCTGAGACAGGCTCACAGGCAGGATGTTTGGGCAGCACCTCCAGTTTCCCCTCTGTGTGGCCCTGGGATCTGCACTGCTTCCAGCCTGGGGTCCTTCCCCTCCTTCCTCATTTGCCCACAGGAGACCGGGGTCTCAGCCTCCCTTCCACCAGGGCTGTATACCTCCAAAGAGCTCGCCCAGGCATGATAGGCCGTGGAGTCCCGAGAGCTTGTGGAGTGCAGAGCACCTGGCAGGGGGTGGATGGAGTGGAGGCCAGAAGCTGGGAATTTTTCCTTAATAACAACCTGGCGCCCCAACTCATTGGCAGTTCTGCCTGCCTGCAAGCTGGCCTGCACTGCCTGCCTCCTGCAGGAGCCTTCATCTTCAAAGCTTTTTGGGAAATAGTTAATTAACCCCCACAGCCCTACCGCCTGCCCAGGAGCCTGCCAGTTTCCTCATCTCTGTGGGGTGAGGAAAAGGGGGAGGCAGTGAAACTGAAGTATGAAGAAAGGACGTGGAGCTGGAACCCAAGTGATCCCTGACCCCCAGCAAAAGAAGCAGCTTTCCTTTTCAATCCCCCTCCCTGCCCCTCAAAGAGTTGGTGGAATCCCCCATAGAGGCCAAGGGACTAGGGGTTAAGAAGCTTATCTTCAAGCACAATTTTTGGAAGGGGTTTGTCATATCATCTCTTTGTGCCTCAGTTTCCCCATCTTTAAAATGGATATTAATAGCACCTAGTTGTCGGAACTGTAACACCAATCTAATGGGACATTGGAGGTGCAAATGCTCTGGGAACTATGTGTACAAATACGGATTGGAAGAAATCAGGAGTATTAGGGATGGGAGGGGGTGCCGAGTAGAAGAGAGGGGCCTGAAGTGGGGCAGTGGGTGCGTAGTCTAGCTCCTTGAGCTCTGTAAGCAGGGGCTGCACCCAGCACTGGGAAGAGGGAGAGAGGAGCTGGCACAGGGGAGATGGGAGCCTTCCTCCCTGCCATCTGCTTCTCTTGCTTTGTCTTCACCCACTCTTTTTCACCCCCAAGATTCTCATGAACATGTGCACACACACATACACATTCATCCTATACATGAGTGTGCATATGTGTACACAGACATGCAAACACATCTGCACATGCACAAAGGCACCCAAATAGCTGGATCTGACTGTGGGGGGTCTGTGACTTCTTATATGGCTGTGCCACACAAAGATGCTCTTGCCCAGGTGTCCAGGGTCTTAATGAACACAGGGAGGGACAAACGGGAATTGGGTGGTGAGTTGAATGCCAAATGAAATTACCTCCTTCACTAACTCTGCTTTGCCTGTTCTTGTTTTTCTAATCATCCCCAATACTTTATGTGTCTCTTTCTTAGGACAAGTACCACAATTCTTCTTCTGTTCTGATTCTTTCTCCACATACAAGACTGGAAGCTTCCTGAAGGCAGCAACAGGGTCTTGTTTCTCTGTGTCCGCAGCCCATAGCACATTGAGAATTAGCATGTACTCTATGTCTTCTCTGTGCTGGGCCTCCTGCCGTGGAGCTGGGGGTTTAATCTTCACACCAAAGTGTGAAGTCAATGTCACCTTTCACATTTTACAGATAAGGAAACTGAGGCTTAGAGTGGGAGTGACTTATGCAAGGGCATGCAGGTGAAGCAGAGCTAGGATTCCAACCCAAAGGCAGTGGTCCTCTTCCTGTCTTACAGAACACTGCCTTTCTCTGGGAGTCTCCAGGGGGTTACCTAGGCTGGGGTAGAGTCAGTGCTTCTTCTGGGGTTTCAGCAGAAGCTGGCAGCAGCTTGACTTGGAGAACTGCTTGGCCTTTAAATACCTAGATCCAGTCTGCCCCGTCTGTGCAAGGAGCTCAGAGGCAGCAGCCATTTTCCCTGCATACCAGGAGAGGCAAGCGGTGGCAGGGGAGGAGGAAGGCCCAGAGAGGGGAAGTTCTGGCCATTGGCATCAGAGCCTGGAACAGGATCAGAGCTGAGCTAGGCCCCATGGGGGTGCATCGAGTGAGTTGGGCTGGGACTGGTGTTCTAACCACCAGTCTCTCCAGCCTCCTCCTCAGGCATGGGCCCTGGGGTCAGGAAGGAGGGCTTAGAGCACCAGTGAGAAACTGAGCCCTCCTGAAGCCAAGCCAGGGGCTGGGCCACTGTGCCCCGGCCCTGTGGGCGGAGGATGGGGCAGTCTGGCGCCTGGTAGGAGGGGCAGCCAGGTGAGCACTTCTCACCCTTGAGGAGGAGGGAGCTGGAAGTCCAGAGGGGGAGGCTTGTTTCTCTGGAAGGGAAACCTTCAAACACTAATTGGTAGTTGCAAGTAATTAAAGTAATTTACTCAGATTATAAAGAAATTTCTTAAGAGTGATTAAGCAACTCCGGCTGTGTATGGTTGTTGGTAATCACTTCCCCAGGGGGATTAGTGCACTTGGCAGGGTGTGAGAGAGATGCTTGCACCGGATGGGTCTTTCTTCCTCGGCATCGGGGGGAGGGTCATGGAGGCTGCATGGGATGCTGGGGGACTACGGAGACTCTCGAGTGGAGATTGAGATCAGGTCTGAGAATACACAGAGGTCTGTGTGTACCAGGCTCCCTCAGAGACTCAGGTGTGCACAGACAGATGCACATGCAGACATACTCAAGTGTGTGCTCTACATATATATGCTATTACAGATACCCCTAGACCCAGGCACGTGTGGTGGAGACGCCCTTCCAGATGCACAAAGACCCTGATGATCATATTCCTGCAGACACAGTGACTCGTACAAATTACACACATGATATTATACACACCTGGGCACCCACAGAAATCTGAGTCAACAGGCACAGGTACTGGTATAGGCACCTGTGTCCACACCCAGCCACACCTGGATGCTGGAGAGATTATCTCATGTGCTTACAATCCTGCACACACACAGTTGTAGTTACAGATTTACATAGAGAAATACACATCCATAGACACAGTGGCACATGTGAATAGATACATGTATACAATGGCACACACATCCAGACGTCTATCTCCACCCAGGCAAACAGACCCGCAAGTGCTTGGAGTCAGACACAATTACAGACCCAGGGTCTCCTCCACAATTGCAAATCGACTCAGACACCCAGTCATCCTGCATGGACACACGTGCATACACACAGAACCATACCTAGACAAGACTTGTACACACTGCCTGTCGCCGACACCTGTCTGATCCACAGTGTGCTGAGAGCTGCCTCCCAACTCCTCTGAGTCCTTAGAAGTGGCTGAGTCAGAGCCTTGTTTTCCCAGGAGCACTGAGCTGTGGATCCCTCACCTGGCCACTCCTACTGGGGTCAAGCTAGGTGAATTGGAGGTGGGTTGGAGGTGGAAGGGGAAGGAAGCATGGGCCTGGCTGAGACGAACTCTGAGGAGCCCTCTGAGGCAAGAGGATGGAGGTCATAGGACACAGGCTCCAATGCCTAAGCTAGATGACCTTTGCCAAGTCTCTTCATATTTCTGACACTAGTTTCCTCACCTGCAAAATGAGGATAATCATGCTGTCTTCTTCTCAGGTAGAATTGCCATGAGGATGGAATTAAATGACCGGTGTGGGACTATTTTACACATAGTAGGCCTGCAGCAGATGGGAATTTCCTTCATTTGCCCCTCAGAGGACTGTCTAAACCGCCCTTAGCTAGGGGAGAAGCTCCTCTGACCCCCTCCTGGTGTAAAGCAGGCCCAAGTTGGTTCTGATGCACCCTCTAAGGCTCGTTCTCAGAGACCCAGGCTGGGAGCCCTCAGGGTTGGAAACAAAAAGCATGGCTGAAGCCCTTTGAGCCCTCAGGAACCTTGGCCTCTGCTTCTGGCTCAGCCTCTCCCTCACTGTAGAACCTCGAGGGACTCCCCTTCTCTGGGCCTCAGTTTCCTTCTTTGTTCCCAAAAGGGTAAGAATGGAGGAGGGGATGACCTAGATGATCCCTAAGCTCCCTCTCAGCAGGAGCATTCGAGGGTCCATGTAAATGACGCACTTGAGTCTGCTCGAGCTTGAATGGTGTTAATCATGATGCTTATTATTTTGCCCTAAGACGGTCTCTGCTACTCCCAGGCTCTATTGATGGTGAGGAGGGATGGGGGTGGGAGGTGATCATGAGGGCACCTTGCTAGGGCACACAGGAGCCCCAGGCTCAGGCATAAAACAGAGAATGAAGTTAGCAAGCGATGACCAGGGACCATGGAAGAAAAGGAGTCTGGGAAAGGCCTATGAGAATCACTGCCCCAGCCCCATTTCCATTTCAATGAGTGCCAAAGGCAACTGGAACTCTACTCTCTTGACCCTTTGAGGCTTCCCCTTGGTTGCTATTCTGGTGACATCCCCCACTTTTTACTTGTTTCTCTGTCCCAAGTAACCGTAAAGTCCTTAAAACACAAAAGGGCTGT
>NW_016107897.1:568610-609021 GCF_001604975.1 Cebus imitator | reverse complement strand
CAGGAGGGAGGAGAGATGCTGGGAACATCTCCCTTTTTTTCGGTGCTCAGGGGCAGAGCAGGTGGTGGCTGAGAAGCAGAAAGAGAGCTGAACCCATTGCCTGTGGCTTGTGGAAGGACGCAGAGGCCCCCTCGAGGAAGCAGTGGCCTCTGGAGTGTGCCAGCCACAGGCCCCATGGATTTCTAGCTCCGCCTGCCTTCCTGACACAGGCTCAGATCTCCTCACTGTTTTGTCCTTCATTCAGCCATGTGGATTCTAACACTCATGGAGCACCCAGGTGCCATGCGGCACCATCTCTGGACACTAGCACATACATTTTCTTGTTTCAACCTCTCAATAGCTCTGTGAGGGTGGTACCTGCCTCCTTGTATCTTAAGGAGCACTATCTTGGCACGGACAGAGAATCCTGGATGCCTTGGTGGAGCTTCGCCTTGAATGAGACCCAGCCCATTCTTAGTAACTTCTGAGCCTAGGGCCCTTACACCTGTTCTTTTCGGAGCCAGAAAGGGCTCTAGTACAGACACTGCCCTCAGCCCAGCCCTGGTACCCTGGGACATCAAGGGTCAAGGGTGCTTGGATCATGAGGAACCTCATCTGTGGTGGCCTGGCCTGATTCAGCAGCCTTGCCCCTGAAAAATGCCAGTAGGTCAGTGCCACACTCTTCCCACTTCCGTCTCCACCAGCAGCAGTGGCCCAGCTTGTCGCTGCTTTCCTTGGACACTAAGACTTCTGGAACAGTGGAAAGAGCACTGACTTAGGAGCGAGACCTAGGCTCCAATCCTGGCCCTGTCATTGCTGTCTATGTGTGACCTTGGACAAATCACTTCACCTTTCTGAATGAGCCTCAGGTTCCTCATCAGTAAAACGAGCACAATAATGCCTTTGCTTCAAAGGCTGGCCTTAAGGGGTGAATAAGGTCGATAGATTCAGAAGCACCAGGGGCAGGTCCTGATGTATAGTTGGTCTGCAGTGAGGAATGGGGCCATTCCCCTGTGGCTGTCCACAGTCTCTTAGCGGAGGTCCCAGTTCAGAGTCCCAAATCTTTATCCCAGGGCTTCACAAGGCCCTCTTACTTCTTGCTTCTGATCCAGGTCTTGCCAAAGTCTTGCCCAGTGCTTTTTATCCTGTGCCTTCTGACTCCCTGAGCCCCTTAGGGTCGTCGTGTCCACTCCCTGATTCCAAAGAGACGAACACTTTGTTTAGATTGAGCTGGAATGGAAGGTGGCCTGCCCTTGGAGCTTTCTAGAGAGGATGCTGCACCCTCAAATCTAGGGCCTCCGGTCCCTGCGTCACTGAGCCCTCTAGGTCAGAAACCTCAGTCTCTCCAACTGGAGTTTTCATCTGCTCCTTCTTATCCTGCTGTCAGGGAGAAGGGGAACAGCTGGTTCCTATCCTCAGAACAATAAGCCCGCCGTGGAAATCATTTTCCAAAATCATTAGGCCACAAAGATTCTATTCAGCGGCAATGTTTGCGTTGGCCCCGCCCTCATTTCTCAGAGACTGGAAGACATTCAGTCACTGAGACAGTGGCACAGAGATACACCCAAGAAATTTCTGTTCAGAGGCCTGTACAGGTTTTCCTAGAGGAAGACAGAGCCAGAAAGACAGTCTCTGAAAGGCCAGGAAGGCCCCTCAGCCCAGAGACCTAGAGCTTAGGAAGGATATGGAATCTTCACCCTTTTTGGAAGGATCCTTAACAGCTGTCCAGCCACAGAAGCAAGAACTAGGTTGGACTGAAACTTTCCAGGTGGCCACCCTTGTAAGAAGAGTGGACAGAATGGATGAAGGGGTACCCCCAGGTCTTGGGGGCTTTGCAGTCTAGTTGAAGAGACTGCACACACCCAGACACACATACAGATGTGCACGCCAAGTGAAATAATACAAGGGACTTAACAACAATGCAGGAGGCATCTCCAGACAGCATGTTTTCTGTGCCAGATGGAGGGACTTATTAGAAGACTATAGAGCAGGGAGAAACCACACAGTGTCCTCTGCTTGGTCAGTCCTGCCACATTTGCCCCAGGCAGTGGGTAAGGGCCATTTTCCTCTCTCCTGCCACAAAGAGATTATCATCACCCTTTGGCATTCTGGGAGATCTCCTTATGGACTAGGGCCTAATCTGGAGGTTTCCCAGGGAAATGGGTCAAGTGGTAGCAAGAGAAGCCTCTTGGCCACCTAGTCTCCCTCTTGGGGGTGTTCTGGTGCACCATGTGGATAAAGTGGTAGGGAAGACCATAGTCTCTTGGTGAGATGCAAAGGGAGGAAAAGGAACTACTGCTAGTTGTGGAATGCCCACTATGTGCTGGGAATTGTGAAAGGCGCAGTGTAGAAATATGTCATCCAATCCTCTGCAAAGTATGAATTTTTAGCCCATTTTCCAGATGAGAAAACTAGGTGCAGGAAAGCGCAAAGACTTGCACAAGAGACAAAGTTGAGAAGTGACTACCTTCATTGTCACCACTGCTGCTTCCATCACCATCACCACCAGCTTAACAAAATCTATCATCGTCATCATCTGCAACAACTTTAACTATTTGTACTACTACTGTTATCATCAGCAACTACCAGTATTTCCAGTCATAATTTCCACTCACGGTTGTTATCTGTCTCTTCCACCACCTTCTCTGGAATATATTTACTTATTTAAAGGCTGAATTGCTGTTGGTCTCTGGAAGGAACAGCGGGAAGCCAATCCTGGCCTTCTAGTTAAAGGCTGATAAACTAACACAGACACAGGCATTTGGAAGCCACCAAAACCAGTATGTATACCTGTGGAGCTATTGCCTGTTTGTGACCATCTGTTCAGGTCAAAGGCCAGAACACTCCCAAGGTCAAGGGCATCTTGGGCCTTAAATGGGTCCCGTGCTATTACCCTGGTTGATATGGGTACTGCACTCACCACATCTCTGCATCCAGCTGTCCCCCACTAGGACTGGAGGCCCTGTTGAAGGCCAGGGAAGGGACTGCTAAAGAAGGGGTACACTTAAAGGGCACTTGGCGGGTGGGCAGGACTGAGAGGAACCACCTGCTAGAAGTGTAGCTGAGGCCTGGGGGTTGGCGGCCCCTGAAGCCTTGAAGTTTGCCTGCTCCCACAGCTCTCATGAAGACCTGTGCCTGCATGTCCATGGTGAGGAGGTGACTCATGTTGGGCTCCAGGGCAAGGTGTGAGAGGCGGCCTAGGACATGCCTTCCAAAGACTCTAATAGGGTGTGTGAGTATGTGAATGTGTTTGAAAGAGAGAGAAAGAGAGAGCGAGAAAGAGAGAGAGAGAGAAAGAGAGAGAGAGAGAGTGTTTTAGGGATGGGGAGACATGTGCCTCTTTCTTTCTGAGCAAACCTTGGGTACTGGGGGTAGGACAGGCTGGGGAGAGTAGGGGGCTCTCTAGCTGAGGTTTAGTAGTCTCCACTGCTCTGATGGCAGCACCAGCTTCTGCGCCTTGACCTGCACCCCATCAATTCAGTTATGTTGAAAAGAACATGGAACTAGTTACAATGGATAATGGCCTCGGGGATACTCATAGCCCTTCGGTGCCAATGAGCTCCTTTCCTCCTTCTCTGGGATGCCAGTTCTAGCTCAGGGCTTATTGTTAAAATCACCCTCTGGGCCAGGCATGGTGGCTCACGCCTCTAATCCCAGCCCTTTGGGAGGCTGAGGCGGGTGGATCACAAGGTCAGGAGTTTGAGACTGGCCTGACCAACATGGTGAAACCCCATCTCTTCTAAAAATACAAAAATTAGCTGGGTGTGGTGTCACATGCCTGTAATCCCAGCTACTCAGGAGGATGAGGCAGGAGAATTACCTGAACCTGGGAGGCAGAGGTTGCAGTGAGCCAAGATTGTGCCACTGCACTCAAGCCTGGGCGACAGAATGAGTCTTCGTCTCAAAAAAAAAAAAAAAATCACTCTCTGTATACATACTGGTAGGATGTCTGGAATTGGCTCTAAAATAATCCTTGGATGAGGAATAGGTTGGGGTGGGGATAGAACAACACTGGCCGTGAGTTGCTATTCGTTGAAACTGGGTGATGGGTACATACATGGGGGCTCATGAAACTATTCTGTCTACTTTACATATATCTGAAATTTTCCACAATAAAAAGTTAAAGCAAAAGAGAACAAAACCAAGCAAAACCCCACAAACACCATCTATATATTGAGCTGAAATCATACTTTCCAGTGGTTTTCACCCACAGATCCCAGATATGCCTTCTCAGACCATACAGACCACCCTTATTTTCTCTGCCCCATGTGGGTCTTCATCTATTTGGGCAAAAGTACAGTCTTTGGAACTAAGCAGATCTGGGTGGTGTGCTGCTGGCTCTGGGACTTCCTAGATAAGTGACCTCGTGCAAGTTACTCCACACCTCCTGAGTCAAATGAGAGTGAGAACACCTCCCCTTAGGGTTGCTGTTGGGAGTTCCATGTGAGTAAAGCCTTCCACCATGGTGACTAACACAGAGTAAGCACTCAGCCTGAATGGCGTCTGCAGAACACTGCTATTTTAGGCCAAGGCTCATGAGTACCCTTGGAGAGGGGAAATGGCCGCTATTTCTTCTACTGCTTCTCACATGTGGCAGTTACCCAACCTGGGTGACCTTCTCTGGCTGTTTATCAATGTGCCTTGGCAAACATGGGCCTACAATCAGGCCCCATATTCCAGATGGTCTGGACAGGCAGAAGTACAGTAGAGCTATTACGTCTCTGTATCTGAAAACTATGTTTCTATTCATACAGCCTGAGATTTCATTAGCTTTTTTAGCTACCACGTCACACTGTTGGCTTTTGTGAAGCTTGTGGTCAACTCAAAGCCCTCGGTCTTTTTCACACATGCGGCTATTAAGCTCTGTCTCCCCAGCCTGTACTTCTGTAGTTGGGCTTTGAATCTCAAAGCAGGACTTTACATCTACCCCTGTTCAATTTTATCTGGCCGGTTTTGGCTCCTTCTTCCAACCTGTCAATAATTAATTTTTTTTTTTCAATCAACATATTAGCTGTTCCCGCAGCTCTTGATCTTCAGAGATCTGGTGGTGACCAGGCCTTCTGTGTCCTCCTCCAGATCACTGATAACCTTGGTGTGTGGGATGGGATCAAGGCCCATGGCCCTGTGGCAGCTGCTAAATAACTCCTTCCAGGTTGACATCAATCAAGACACTTTAAGTTCAACTATTCAGCTAGTAACTCACCTCACCTGACCTTCTCCAGCCCATGGTTCTCTATCTCATTCACCAGGACAGTGTGGGAGTCCTTGTCAGAAGCTTTGCTGAACTCAAGACAAACATAGTCACAAAATCAAATGAGGTCTAAGGGGCCCTGATGTGTTCTTAGCGAGTGCACTGCTTCCTTACATTCACAGTTCCTTCAGGGGTTTCCTGACAACCAGCAACTTAGTACTTCTTTTGAGAATTTTGTTAGAGTTCTAGACTGAGCAAAGTGGCTTGATATTACCAAAGTCTACCTTTTCCTATTTTGGAGAATTGATGCTATACTTATAAACCTCCCAGTCTCCATGTTTTCTTAGAAGAATAATGATGGTTCTAACCTTGTATCTGCAATTGCTGTTAGTACCCGGACTTGGAGACGAAGTAATTTACAATGATAACAAGTGCATTCAGCGCCATTGGGTTGAGAACGGTGGCAAACCAGGGCTGAGCAAGACGTGATTTCTGTACTCAGCAAGCTGCCCATCTGTCTAGTAGAGAGGTAAGCCATGCCAACCAATAGTTCTAATCAGAGACAGAAGGCGGCAACTGCCAGAAAAGAGGGAAAGATACAGTGTTAAGAGGTTTGGAGGAGAAAGAGCTGAGAGGCAGCTGGGAGGTGATAAGGGAGGGCTTTGTGGAGGAGGTCACAGTTGAGCTGGGCCTTAAGGCATGGGCAAGATTTGGATATGTGGCAACACGGTGAAAGGTTTTCTAGTTGGGCGGAAGAGCCCAAGAGAAGGCATGGAGGTGGGGGATCTGGCTTGAGGTCTGTAGCATAAACAATGAGGAGTAATCATAATAGCTGCTATTTATTAAATATTAACTATGTGCCAAAAATTGTATCAAGCAATTTACACACATTATCATGGAATCACCATGCCCCCTGTGAAGTAGGTACCATGATCATTTTAATTTTACACATAGGGAAACTGAGGCTTAGCAATGTTAACTGACTTGCCCAGGGTCACATGACTAGGATGTGGCAGTCAGGCGTTTGAGCCAGGGTTGTCTGACTCTAAGACCCATATTCTTAACTAATAAGTCATTCAGGTCTCAGTTTCTCAGCCCTTTTTGAGCTTCAATGCCCTCTTGTTGGTGTTTGCTTTTCCTTCTTAATATACAAATGTTTCTGGGATAGAGAAGTCAGAAGGTAGAAGAACTAGGCTGTGGACTTCCTGTCAGTCTTCTTGCTGCCTGATGCTGTTTGCTCCCCTCATTGCTTCTGACTTTAATCCTATGTTACCCCGTTCTCCCATGGCTTGGTTCTCTGCCCTACTTTATACCCTTGGTGTATAACTTTGCCATTTCTGAGTTCCTTTGGAAAATCCTTTTGTGGTGATTCTTACTGCCAATAACTGCCCCATTTTGTCTAGACTATAGGCAGTTCTACCATTCAAGTCCAATATCCAGGTGCTCCTATGCCTCCTGAGCTTTTGAGCCATCTTCCTTTTGAGGGTGTTAGGCTAGGAGATCGCCTTCTTTCATCTTCCACCCCTGATCTTTTCCCTGCTTCTCTGAACTCTGAGTTCGAGGTGCCCAGGGTCCATGCCCTCGTGGTGACAAACAACCCTGAGCAGACCTTCTCACTCCGCTTAGAGTGCCCAGCTTCTCTCTCCCCAGCCAGGTACTTCTTGTGGGACAGAATTAGGCCCAGAGAAGCCACTGACCTCCCTCACCCTCTGCCCTCTGAGAGACCGATGGTCACAAAGGGCCACCAAGTTGGGGCAGCCATTTCCCTTCTAGCAGCAGGGGCCTGACACCCATAGCAACCTGTGTATGTGGTGTGAGGGTATGGGGGGCATGCGTGTGTGTCTGCGTATGCAGGAGGGAGGGAATGAATTGGAATTTTGGAAGAGGCTGCAAAGGAAGGTGTGTGTGCACGTGTTTGAGACGGAGTCTCGCTTTGTAGCCCAGGCTGGAATGCAGCGGCACGATCTCGGCTCACTGCAACCTCCGCCTCCCACGTTCAAGTGATTACCCTGCCTCCACCTCCCGAGTAGCTGGGATTACAGATATGTGCCATGGCACCTGGCTAATTTTTGTATTTTTAGTAGAGACGGGATTTCACCATGTTGTCTGGGCTGGTCTTGAACTCCTGACCTCAGGTGATCCACCTGTCTCGGCCTCTGAAAGTGCTGGTATTATAGGCGCGAGCCACTGTGCCCAGCCGAGTCTGCATCTTTCACAGGATGATTATCTCTCCCCTCTGTCAGATACCTTTCCTTCTGTCACAGGCTTCACCCCATCAGGCCCCAGTATTAGCATCGTGGTCCTATGTTCCTTCAGGGGCCAGCATTTTGAGACCTCTATGGCCTTTACCTATGCTTGTCTCAGGGGAGCAGGAACCCCCCACCAAGAGGCCTCCTCTGGCCCCATGAACCACAGCACCCCAGTCCAATCCTCTGCCACCATGCCCATTCCATTTCCTCACTTGACTAAGCTGGTCCCATCCCCTCTCTTTCAAAATGAGATAGCAGATCATGATGCAAACAGTCCCTCTCTCTCTTTGGAGGCAGGAGAACTGAGGCTGTGGCCTGTAGCCCCCAAAGCAGTCTTTTTCAAACTGCATGTTGCAACTTATTAGGAAGTCATACAATCAATTCTGTGAATCTTCATCAGGATTTAAAAAAACGAAATAGAGTACATTCCATGCAGGCCAGGTGCAGTGGCTCATGCCTGTAATCACAGCACTTTGGGAGGTGGAGGTGTGAAGATCACTTGAGGCCAGGAGTTTGAGACCAGTTTGGACAATATAGCAAGACCCCATCTCTACAAAAGAATTTAAAAAACTTAGCCTCAGGAGGCTGAGGTAGGAGGACTGCTTGAGCCCAGGAGTTCAAGCCATGATCACGCCACTGTACTCTAGCCTGGGTGACAGAGTGAGACTCTGTCTCTAAAAAATTTTTTAAAAAAATGAGTACATCCCACGCAGTAAGGATAAGTAGTGTCATGAAACTTTTGTTTTCATTTTATATATACTTACGTACTTTTACATATATGTGTACTGAGTCTTGACGTAAAAAATGATTTTATACACACACGTAAATATTCTTATTGTTGGTTTTGTAAGCATGCTGGTTTTGTTACCATGAGTTGCAATGAAAAATCAACAATAGCAACTCAAAGCATCGGTCCCTCGTCTAGCTATGGGACCTTGAACGAGCCCCTTCAACTCTCTTGTCCTCATTTTTCTCATGTGGAAAATAGATATGGTAATCCCTCCCTCCCTCCCTCCCTCCCTCACAGGGGCTAGGTCTCCATGGTGGGCCTCTGGAAGCACTTTGAAAACTCACACATGCTGCACACACAGTAGCTATCCTTCTCACTCTGCCTGCCCCCCCCCATCCTTTTGTTTGTTCCCCAGGGCCTCGCTGCTACTTGGCATCCATTGTGGGCTCTGTGAGGGGGTCTCCAGTGTGCAGATCATGGGCTGCAAATGGGAAGGCCCAGTGCAGCTGCTGTGAAGGAGCTTCCCAGATCCTCCCACCCTCTTCCTGGCAGGAAGTCAAGAGGAGCAGCCAGGGGTTCATCTTACCTGCTGGAACAGCAGAAACTGGGCCACCTCCTTCTTGCTAGTGGACCTGGCCAAGCTTTCATTTCCCAAGAAAGTGGAGCTTTAGAAGACACCCAAACGATAACTTCCCGAGAGGCTAGGTTTGCAATACCAAAGTGGACAGGGAGGAAAGGAGCTGCAGGGTCTCTATCACCCCGCCCCCACCCCCAAAGAGGCAGCCAAGCCCATGGGCAGACGCAAACACACCCGAGTCTGATGCCCCAGTTTTTGTTACTTTCTAGCTGTGAGAGCGTCTCATCATTTTATGCCTCAGTCTCCTTGTCTGTAAAATGGACATTATGAGGTCTACCTTGCAGAGGTGCTGCGAGGCACCAGTGACTAGATGGAGAGCCACTACACAAGAAATATACTGGGCCTTTCTGGTCTCCTCTGAGCCCCTGTCCAGGCCCTTCCATTTTACCCTAGTGGAGAGTGCAGAAGAGATGCCTGCGTGCATTTGTGCACGTGTGTGGCTGTCTGTGTGAGCTTTGTGTAAATGTCGGTTGTTGGTGGGGTGGAACAGTATTTCCAACCCCTCAAGAAAAATGGCTTCTGTCTCATTTCCTCTGTCTTCTCCAGCCAACATTTCATCTCAAACCCAGGAACACTGTTTCCCTCTTTGCTTAAAGCAGGACCAGCACCTAGGCCTTCTCACCAGGACATTGGGCAGAGCACTGAAAAGTGTGTGAGTGTGAGGCTGAGGCTCTGGCCCCTGCCCCTCCGTGGGTGGCATCTCTGTGTGGCCTCTTCTCTGAGCTGATGCAAGGGGGCTAAGCCCTGCTCAGGCAGGCCAGGTCTCCCGGCCCCTGGGGCCCCTGGGAGGCAGGAGGGGACAGGCTTAGGAAGGTGGGCTCCTGCTCCCAGCCCTGGGCTGCCAAGGAACCCTGAGGCAGTGCGTGTGGATGGACAATCAGGCCCAGACCTGGGAATACGCAGCGTTTGCTCACAGAGTCAGTCCTATTAGAGATGGAAGAGACCCAAGTTGGCACTGAGCCCTGCTCCAGGGAGTGGGGCAGAAAATGGGAAGTGGCCTGTCCACTCCATGGGAGGGCCTAGGGTGGGAGATCAGCATCTTGCAGGATGGAGCTCCCACTGAGGTCTTCTGTAGCTCACCAGGGCAGTCCATCAGGTCCCTGCTCCCTCGCCCAGCCTACCTCTCCCAGCGCAGCTCCCAAGGTGGGTGTCCCTGCACTGACTGGCTGAGGCAGTCTACTTCCCACCCCTCCCCTTCCCTTCTAGCTCCTGCTGCCTTCCTCCTCCTCCTCCTCCTCCTTGAAGCCTACTTGGCTGTTTACACCTCAGAGATATTTGTAGATCACTATCTCGGGAGGCCTGACTCATCCCTGAGCCAAGCCCTGTCTGTTGGCTCCTTTCATCTTCCTCTTGCAGCCAATGCCTCTTCTGCCTAAACCATTTTCTCTCTCCCTCTAAATGCCCTCCAGCGAGTCTGGCTCCCTGCTCCTCTACTTTGCCTGTACTTCACTGGAGAATGATTCAGTGGAACCCACATGCCACTGCCTCCCAGAGCAGGACTGAGGGCAAAGTGACAAAGGCCACCTGAAGCTTGCTCAAGGGCTTGGGTCAGAAGCTCACTCACTGCCCCAGAATTTAAAGTGGTTTTGCATTCCTGGGCTTGGTTTACTCTTCTGGCAAATGGGCAACAGTAATCCCAGCCCCACCAATGTCACAGGCCTGTGGTGAGAAGCAAAATTCAATCATGTGTGTAAACAGCAAGTCCCACTTGGGTGGGACCGGTGCTGCTATGCCCTGCCAAGGCAGTCGCTGTCCTTTGATGCCTCCATCCAGGCCTGGGTACAGGTCCGGGGCCCGGCCTGCTCACGCCTTCAGCCTCTCCTTCTCTGTCTCTTTCTTGGTCATTTTTTTCTATAAGCCCTTCCCTCCCCCGCCCCCTCACTTCTCAGTAACTAATGCTCTTTCCCACCAGCTACACCACCCACTTGAGCTGGTATTGCCCCGACACCACCCCTGGCGGGGTAAGGATCAGGCAAGCCTGGGGCCGCAGACCATGAGACCTGGAAGACAGCCTGACCCTACCCTCAGTCATCCCCAGAGATGAGAAGCGCCTGGGCACACGGACTAGCCCCAGGCTTTTCTCCAAGTGCCTTGTCCAGAGATGGTATATGAATGGCTTGGTGGCAGCGAGCGAGGTGGATTTGCTTACATAGACTTTTCATGTTTTTTATACAAACCGAACTAGTCCCTGACAATTTTCCTCTTCCAATGTTGTTCAGCTCCCCTGAGAGCAGTGTCTTCAGGTGGCCTGGACTCACTCCCTAAGCGTGGGTCTCAACCTCCCCATCTGGCTGGACCGTGTGGCTCCCAGGGTTCCTTCAGCTCAAACTGTGTCACCCCGTCACATGCCATCTTCTCAGTTATGTCTCCCAAGAGGCCCTGGGAGTTTCTCTCCTGGGGGTCAGCTTTGGGTGGCATCACTGCAATGCATCGGATCTCACCAGCCCTGCTTCCCATGAGGTTTTCAACTGGGTCTCTTACCGAGAAAGCCCAAAGACCAGGATCCTAGAGAGAGTTGTCAGGCAGAGGCCAGCATGGGCTTAGAGAGCATGGCCTCGGGGAAGCCAAAGAGCAGGCAGGCCCTCTGCCAGGGGGAAATGAAGGCAGAAAGTCCTGGGTTCAAATCCCAGCAGCTCTGCCATGGACTCACTGTGTGACCTTGGACAAGTCACTTCCCTCTCTGAGACTAAGTGTCCTCATCTGAAAAATGGGAATAAAAGAGTCTTTCTACCACACGGTAAAAAGGGTTGCTCAGCAGATGTGCTACAAAAGGTTGCTTCCTTCCTTCTTCAGTCTTCCCCAGGATCCTGTATGCAGGGATTGGTGCCCTCCTCCGTCCGCTCTTTGCTCCTTCTGTGTACTGCAGAAAACCACCGTGGGCCTGGTCCTGCTTGGAAGCACAGCCAGCCTAATGCGGGCCCAGGCTTCACACTTGCTGCTTCTGCAGCTGCTGAAAAGCCTTTTGCGAGCCACTCAGGGGAGGGAAAGGGAGAGATGGCAGGGGCAGGCAGTAGAGAGACAGAGAGAGAGAGAAGACATAGAGAAGATAAAGACATGCTCAGGTACAGAGAGATGGACAGATCTAGAGAAGAAGACAGATTTGGAGAAAGGCAAACAGAGAGAGAGAAAGGGCTGGGCAGAGAAGTCAAGTCAGAGACACACACAGAGGGAGAAGGAGCCAGGGGGAGGGCCAGCCAGCCAGACAGACAGTGGGTCCAAAGATGAAAAAGAGAGATGAAGGCAGACAGAAAGCCCAGAAAGAGAAACAGAGGCAGGCAGAAAGAGAGGCTGAGGTTAAAGAGAGAAAGAAACCAAGAGACATGGAGACAGAAAGAAAGGCTGATGGAGACCTAGAATGGGAAGGACGGAAGGGAGGGAGAAGGGTGGGGGGGGAGGGAGTTGTTAGTTCAGGGCCAAGCCTGAGCACAACTGGCTGACACAGCACATTCTCCTACACTCTCCCTCTCTCCCTCCCACTGCTGCCTCCAGCTGCCCCCTCCCCCTTTCCTTATCACTGGGCCCTTGGCTGGAAAAGGGGCCCTGTGGCCTGCTTGTTCCACACATTCTTCTAAGCCAAGGTTAGCTGGTGTTCTCAGCCCCTTGCCCACCCTCCTCCACCTACTCAGCAGCTCTACAGCTCAGGTGGGGAGGAAGCAGGTGACCACCCCAGGGAGAAAGGGCAACATTCCAACTCCTCAGTGGCCTGAAGAGTAGGAGGAGCAGGCCTGAGAGGAGGCTGGCCTACTTCATTCACTTGCAAGCTACTGCTGATGCTGTCATCTCCTGGAGAGCTTGCCAGGGTCCCAGAGGCCTGGGGTTCTGGGCCCAGCCTCAGGCTTTAGCCTGGAATCTCATCTCCACCTCTGATGCTTCTGCAGCAGTGGCTGGCCGGAGGCTCAAGGTGGTTAGCTCTTACTTCCTAAGTGGAAGCAGATTCCATTTCCCCCAAACCAGCCTCTATCAGCAATCTCTAGGCCTGGCCTTTGAGGATCTTCTTCAGAGAGGATTCCAGACGGAAGGGAAACTGTAATGAACAAGATTTAGAACCTGGGATGGGGATTGCTTCCTGGGTAGTTTCGGGCCTGACAGGAGGGGAGAAGGTGTCAGGAGTGTGTCACGTGGTTCCTTCAAGTCCTGCTTCTTGGGGCTTTAGGAATAAGGGCAACTGAGCAACTACAAGGTCAAGGAGAAGACTGCATAAAGATAGAGAAGATGAAAGCCCAAACTGGTTTTCTTCCGTCCTTCTTCCTCTCAGCACACAGTTCTGAGTATAGGTCATTCTGGATTCCCTGCTTCCCCTGTCACTGAGGGGTGGTCGCTGGCTGGGAGGACACAAGACAGAGACTCATGCCCTAGAAGGATTAGTTGAATAATCAGGAGTTATTGATCCTGGAAAAGAGAAAACTGGGGAAAGGGTAGGAGGTGTGGTCTTCATCCTCAGAAGTCAGAAGGACTGTCATAGCGCAGAACACTGACAAGAAAAATCAGAGTGCTGAATAAAAATCATCATGTGTAACCTGGAGGGGAAGGGACCATCCAAAGATGAGGGAAAAGTTGAGGCTGTCTCTCAAATGTACTGCTCTTTCCATCCCTGTCCCCCTGGCCAAGTACCCTCCCCATCTATGAGAGATTAGAAAGCAGAATACACACAAAGGGGGAAGCTCCAGGGAGGTGACTTGGCTCCAGGCTTTTAATAGGGAACCACTTTCTGACTAGAGTGGTCCAAGAAGGGAAAGGTACTGAGGCCCCTGTCCCCTACCCCAAAACTAGGGGATGCAAGAAGTCCTTTGGCAGGATATTAGGTGGGAGTGGGATGGGATGGCGTTCAGGGTTCCTGCCAGCCTGGGAAATGGACCCAGAATGACGACAGTCCACTGGGTTCCAAAAGAGCTATGTGCTGTGAGCAACTCCCTCCCCTCTCCGGGCTTCCATTTCCTCATTGCCTTAATGCTTGGCTCCCCTCCCTGAGGCCTGGGGTCAGATCCCACCAGGGTCTGCTTGCAGCAGAAATGATCAGAGCCTAGAATTTCACAAAAGCAGCTGACTCCCCTCCCTCTGCTCCCGATTTTCCATGGGCTCATATGCTTTTCTCTGGATCAGTGTCTGAGAGGCAGAAGGCAAGATAGAGGCAGCCCATGGTAGGGATGTAGGTATGACCAGGGGTGCTACGTGTGGCAAAGTAAGTCCACAAGTTGACCTGCCTGGAGAGGCGGTGAGCAACCTGTCCCTGGAACTCTTCGAGAAAATGCTGGTTGAACACTTGGGAGAGCACTGTTGAGGGAGTCGTGGAGGCCTGAGAATCTGCAATCAGAAGGCTTGAGAATTTGTCTAGACCACACCAAGCAGGTGTCTGCTGGGCCAAGGCCAACTGGAAAGGTACCCATTGGGCCTGGGCTGCACCTATAGTCCCAGGGCTGCCAGCTCCAGGAGCCCCCCAACCCTGATTCACCTGCTGAGGCTGACTCAGTCTCAAGCTCAGCCCACCTTATGTCTGCCCAGGTGCGGGCAGGGTGGAATGTGTGTGTGTGTGTGTGTGTGTGTGTGTGTGTGTGTGTGTGTGTGTGTGTGTGTGTGTGAAGACCTGAAATGAAGACCACATGGCAGGTTGAACCCCACCCATGCAAGTGGGTCCTGGGCTGAGTCCAGAGGAGGCTCTTTTGTCTTTGTGGGGAAGGAAGGGGCCTGGTGGCCACTGGTTGGTGGCTGTGCAGGCCTTTCTCTAGCACAGGCTTTTCTCTCTTCTTCTGAGCCCTGGCTTGGTGGCCCAGGCACTTTCTGCCTGGTTGGACTGATCCTTTCTTATCTCCGCCCTTATCTACATTCCTCATTCTAGCTTCCCTATCCTGAGCGGGGACACATACCTGAAGAGCAGATCAAAGGCCCACAGCTGCTCTTGTCAGCTCCCATTAGATCTCAGCTGAGAAGGGGAGCCCACCCTGGCAGACTGCCCTGGCCCCTTCACCTTGCCTTCCCCATCCTGGCTTTCAGAGGTGAGCTCACCCCAATGTGGCGTCTCCAGATGCAGAGGGGCCCTGCCCCTGCCAGCCCCCTCCTTCTTCCTCTCTCTTCTGAAGAGAAGAGAATGCTTTAGATGCCTGAGTAGGAATCAGACCTGGAGGCCGGACCTGGGCAGACAGAGATAAACAGCTGTCTGGACAGCGCACACCCTGGTGCCTGGGGAAGCCCAGTCCTGTCCTAGTAACTCTGCTAAAGGTTTGCCAGAGAAGCTGAGATGAGGGCTGAGAAGTCAGATCTACGATGTGACAGCAGTGCTCACAGGGTCTTGAGGAGTCCTGGGCTTTCTTCCCAGGCCTGTCATGTAAAGGGAGCCTTTGAGGCCCTTGGGATCCGGCCCTCGTCTACATCTCCACCTTCTCTCATCTTCCTAATACATACCACATATTTTCCCACTTCCATGCTCTGTACTTGTCTCCCCACTGGCTTAGAATTCTTTCATAATCCTGCTTCACAGGAAGAAGTAGGATATCAAGCTGCATGTTTAGTGGAGTTCCCTTTGTTTTTTATAGAAAAGGTACTTAATAATGACTTAGACTTGTTGAGCACTTACCATGTTCCAGGAACTATTTTTTTTTTTCTTTTAGATTCACTGGGTACTATTCTAAGTGCTTTACACCTTATTTAATCTTCATAACGATAGATGAGCATTAAACAATGGAAATAACATTCATTCTTTTATGAATTAGATATCATTATCATCATTACCATTTTACAGATGAAGAAACAGAGGCCCCCAGAGAGGTACAGCCTCCTGCTCGGTGACACACAGCTAGTAAGTGGCAGAGCTGGAGCATACACCAGGCGGTCTTGCCCCAGAGTCTGTGCTCTCAATCATCACACTCTGCTGCCTCTCATTTCTAGGGCAACACCAAGAGGAAAAGCCTGGAAGCATATGTGTCTAACTTGACGTCATAGGGCAAGTTGGGGATTCTTTTCAGAACATAGTGTTTGAAACGTTCTACAGTATTACGGAACTGGATGCAGAGGATGTGGTAGTAAGCGTGCAAACTCTGTGATCAGTGAAATCTGGGACCAACTTCCAACTTTGCTACTCATGACACGAAGGACCAGGGCACCTCCTCTTGGTCATTGGTAAATCAGGGATGATGATAATGCCTATTTTGGGGATTGGTATCTGGATGAACTGAGATATTGAATGAGCAGCACTTGGCTTTAATCCACCAAAAAAGCTTAATTTTTATAATCAGAGACAAAGACTAGAAGAGCCCTCCACATCCAACAAGGCACCAGTCAAAAGTTTCCTCCTCTGGGAAAGCTTCCCACTCTCTTCTCCTCCTTACCCTGTCTCCAAAAAGTAAATGACTTGCCCGTTCTTCTACCCTTAGTACACCAGCTGGAGCTTCCAGTATCTCAGGAGCAGGGAACACAGTAATCTGTCTTTTAATCATTGCTTGCTTCCCCAGGACATAGTTCAGTGCCAGGCAGAGATGGGTCTCAATAAGCTCATTCATCGAATATTTGTTGAGCACCACTTTTGTGTGCTGCACACTGGGGATGCATACATAGAGAAGGTACTGCCCTGCTCTTGGTGAGCACATAGTCTGGAGTAGGGGTGGGAGTGGGATGGGGTAAGGGTGGGGGTGGGAGATAGTCTTGAAATTGTGGATCATAATAGAATATGTTGACAGAGAAAAGTGAGAGGAACACATTCACTCAATCATTAACAAGTATTTATTTAGTGCCTATTATGTACCAGGCACTATTCTGAGAGGTTTATCTCTGATCATTAGTATACTGACAGTTCAGACTGGAAGAGTAAAGAGAAGCTTCCCAGGGGAAATGGAATTTGGCCTGGTGAAGCTGGGGGAGAAGGGTGTGGCAACAATGGCATGGCTAGGGTCAACGGTGCTAAGGAAATGTCTGCCCGCTTTGCCCCCTCATGCTGGCTAAGGACACAACCACTAGAATCTCAGAAGCACCCCCACAGACTAGTGCTCAAAGACAGATGTCCCCTTTAGCCCTCCTCTCACTATGTCCCTGTGTTCCAGGAAGTAGAAGTAACACATGCAGGGCTAGGGGTGAGGGGCGCCTGGTGCATTTATAGAACTGTGAGTCATTCAGCCCATCTGATCTGGAGTAGGGCAGTCAGGAATAAAGGCCAAGGAGAGGAGAGTGGGGAGAGGGTAGGCTGGAGAGGTAAATATGGCCAGGCTGTGTCTTTTGGCTACAGAGTATGGACTTGATCTTGTGGGCCAAGGAGAGTCCCAGAAGGTTTCCAAGTGAGATCATCAGATGTGTGCTTCAGAAAGTTCACTGGGTGTGTGAAGAAGATGAGCTCAGTATGGGTCCTGTTGAATTTGAGGGGCCTGGAGGACATTCAAGCTGGGATGGGGCTGAATCAGCTCAGGGGGGAGGGCTGAGTGGGAAGGCTGGGGTGGAGATTCTCAGCACACAGATAGGAGCTGAAGCTGACAGAAGATGAGCTCACTCAGGGAGGCTGCGTAGCACAAAAAAAGAGGGGGAAGGACTGAGCGCCGGGGCCTTCCAGCATTCAAGGAATAGGAGAGGAAGAGGAGCTGGCAAAGGAAACAGAGAGAGTAGCCAGATAGTCAGCAGTGAAACCCAGAAAATGTTGGGTGGTCAGTGAATATTTGTTGAGTCAACTTGGGACAGGAGTGATCAACATCAGGTATCAAAATGAACCCCTTGCCAGCGAAGATCTAAAGGCAAAGAATCAAGCACAATCTTTATGAATGAAACTCTGGTCATAATGTAGAATCCTGAGCCCTGGCCCCAGAGATGTGGATTCCATAGGCCTAGGTGGGGCTGGGGAGTCCTCATTTCTAGTGATTCAGGAGCAGGGGTCTGTGGTCATTACTTTGAGAAATGTTGCCATCTTAGGGGCAGAAAATGAAAGGCAGAGCGTAGGGAGGATGTTCTGGTGGCCTGCACCCAGGACAAAGAGAAGGGCTGGACAACAGCAGCATTCCCCCACTCAACACACACACACACACACACTCTCACACACGTTCACACACACATGCTCACACACACGCTCACACACACTCACATGTTCACACACACATGCTCACACACATTCACACACATGCTCACACACACGCGCTTACATACACTGCTCACACACACGTTCACACACACATTCACACACACACTCAAGCTCACACACATGTTCACACACACTCACACACGCTCACACACACGCTCACACACAGACGTTCACACACACACGCTCACACACATGCTCACACACACACACACTCACATACTCCCCAGACCTTTTAGAACCCAGGTGCAGGCCCAGAGCCCAGCCAGGAGTAAACTGAGCCTCAGCGTGGAAAATATGGAACCAAGATATCTGGGGAGGGAGGTGGGCGGGAAGGGGAATAATGCAAACCATGCATATTTGCCCAGGAAGGAGCAAGGAAAGGGGTTCCAGGGACTGGTGAACAGCAAATGAGATATGAGCTTGCAATGTGATATGGTAGCCCACTGAAGTCAGCCTTTCTCTCTCCCCCTCTTTCTCTGCCTGCATGGGGCCACACTGCTGCAGCACAGAGTAAAAGCAGAGGACCTCGTATCTGCAGGCCCAGCCCTGCCAAGACAATATCTAGAGGTGTCCTTATCACATCCTGTTCAAAAGAGGGGAACAGACAACCACCCAACATTGCTGCAGGGGCCAAATCAGGGCTGTGAGACTAGCAGCACTCCCGTGTGCTGTGATGCAGGCAATCCAGATTCTAGTCCCAGACCTACTACTGATAAGCTGTATGGTCTTGCGTAAGTCATTTAACCTCTCTTGGCCTCTACTGCTGCATGAGTGGAACAGAGGAGGCAGACTTCAGAGGATATGGGCCCCCCAACTTCTAACATGCAGTTGCTTCATGGACTGGTGGATTTTCACCATTTTTATCCTGACCTCTTTTGTAGGGACCAAAAGTGGGCGGGCTGGCCTCGCTCTTACTACTTACTTTGTGCTTGGGACTGTGCTAGGAGCTTTGTATCCAGTCTCTTGTTTCAGCTTCACAACAGCCCTGTGAGGAAGGAATCATGCCCATTTTACAGATGAGGACATTGGGACTTTGGAGAGCAGGCCACTGGGTCTGAAGGTTGGAGGATGAAGGGGCATGGCCTCAACCCCTGTGTATGCTTTCCCCAGGGCTATGTATCCTGTAGCTTCCTGGAGCCCATGTTTCCAGGCCCAGAGTGGAGCACTCCCCTAGCAGCTTTTGTTTGACGAATGGGCCCATTGCTGTGAGAGGCAGGCCCTTGAGCTTATAGCGCCCATATTTCCCTGTGATAGTGGGGCACGTGCTTATCAAGTGAGGGGTGGGGAGGATAGGTCCATACATGGCTTGATAAGGGGCCAACCAAGTCTTTGAAATGTCTTTTTGACATGCCCAAGGGAGCTGGCAGCCATGGGAGGCCCTTGGTGTGCAGTCTGGGCATTGGGGTCCTCTCTGCCAGCCTCTCCTTCACCTTGATCCATCCCAGAGTCGACCTCTCCTGACAGGGATCCTCTGAGCAAACCTAATGATTGTCAGCTGGGAGTGGAGGACCCAGGGCAGAGGCCGCCAGGATCCCATCTAACCCTGGCTCTAATTGGCTCCCCTGCCAGCTGGGGATGTCTGCCTGCCCTGACGTAGGTCTGGCTTCTCTCAAAACAGGACATTTGCCTGACCAGCCAGGCCCAGCGAGCCCTTCTATTCTCCTGACAAGCTCTTCCACGAGGGCTTCCTGCAGAGAGGGAGACCAATGGCTTGGCTCTGGGATCCCTCCCTCACACCTAGATGTGGGCCTTGACCCAGGATTCTGGGCAACCAGCCAGACTCCAGGGACTTGACTGGCCCTTTAGGGAACCTGCTACCCAAAGCCACACCTGATAGCCTGGGCGAGTATAAGGATGGGATGTGGGGCTACTCCAAGTCAGGTCCCTTTTCTCCCTTTTTCCTGGACTCCCCACTCTTGTGGTCCTTCCTGCCTTCTGTCTACTTGTACAAAGTCCCAAGGTCTTCTGAGACCCAACTTAAGGCCTGATTCCTACAATCTCACTGGTTGACCTGGTCTAAGTCATTGGTGCCTCTGGAAGGTCTCAGTGTCCTTTCTAGCTGAGACATATCATGACTCTCAGAGTCCATTCCCCTTGAATTACTTCTTGGGTGTAGTTTCTCTCGGCAACCAGAAAGTAAGTGGATTCCTTGTCACTTGTGGAAATGAAGTCCCAATTTCTTGGCTTGGTATTCAAGCCCCCACTTCTCTTCCAGAAAGTCTTGTAGTGGCCTGGGATCCTGCACTATTTCCAGAACACATCAGGCCTTTCTCCACAGCCACGCTTTTGCTTTTGCTCGGGCAGTTCCTCTGCTGGAGATGCACCCCCGCCCCCCTGTTTACTCCCACCTCCCCAGGTCTTCCACCCTCCCAGGTTTAGCCCAAGTGGGAATGTGAAGGACTCCTTCCTTTGTTTAGCCATTGTTAGTTGCTGGATGAACCTGTGGTGCCTGCAGTTGAATATTAGAGTTAGTGTCTCCTTGAGGGCAAGAATAAGTGTTTGTTGAATTGTAAACACAAGAAATACCTCTGATCTGCTTCTCTCATTCAGGGATTGCACCTCCCTTCCATCCATACAGCACAGTGAGATGTTCATTTACAGATCATTAACTAATTAACAGAAAAGTCCAGGTTGTAGAAAGTGCTAAAGATCTGAGTTAGAGGATCCAGGCAATGCCACTAACCTATTGTATGTGTGACCTTGGGCAAGTCACTTCCCCTCTCTGAGCCTCAATTTCTTGGCTGGTAATACAGTGAAGTGGCTAAACTCACCTACTCTAGAGCTAGAATACCTAGGATCAAGTCATGCCTTTGCTGTGTACTAGTTCTGTGATCCTGGGCAAGTTACTTAACTTCTTTGACCTTCAGTTTTTCCATCTCTAAAAATGTGGAAAATAATGGTACCTGTTAAGTAAGTTAATAAATGCAGAACACTCACAACTATAGTAAGTCCTCACCAAATGCTAGCTGCCTTTATTATTAGTCATTGTCAACTGTGAAATGGGGCTCAGGTTGCCTGACATGTGGGGGGAAGCAGGTTTTAAGGGAATGAAAGGATACAGAAAGCCCTCTAGATGTTGTTTATAAACTGGGTCATGCAGTACAAATGCGAGTCATCATGTGATAAGCACACAAATCGGGTTTCCCTTGTAATGGAGTGGTTTAGTGGGCAAGTGTTTGTGTGTGCAGTTGGCCAGTCTGCTTGTTCCCAGGAAGCTTGCAGTCTCCTCATAAGGATGAACTCAAAGGATTCCCAGGCTGGGAAAATGAATGGAACTTCAGCAGCTCACGTCTAACATACTTCCTCAACCATTTGCTTATTTGATCTCCACAACAGCCCATGCAGGAGGCAGGGGAGGGATTGGCATCCTCTTTTTCCTGGTCTCAAAAGTGTGGCTCACAGGAAAGGGAAGTCACTTGCCTAAGACCACACAGCTAAAAATGGTCAAGGACTTGAGCCCAGATCCTCTGAGTCCAGGTCCAGAGTTAGAAGGACTAACCCAAGAGGACAGTCACTCTTACTTCTCTCCCTGTTCCCTTCACCTATGCTGAACTCCATTCCTTCAGTAGATACACACCCCATGACAAGCCCTGTGCAGGGTACCAAAGATCCAGAGATGAAACCCCACAAGCTCTGTTCTTGAGGTGGTCTGAGGGATGCAGATGCGAGAGCCCAGAAATGTTGTTCCAAGGAACTAAGAGCTGCTAAGGACCACAATGGAGGCACATACAAAGTGTGGTAAAAGCACAGAGGAAGGGCCGGGCGCGGTGGCTCACGCCTGTAATCCCAGCACTTTGGGACGCCGAGGCGGGCGGATCACGAGGTCAAGAGATTGAGACCATCCTGGCCAACATGGTGAAACCCCGTCTCTACTAAAAATACAACAACAGCAAAAAGTTAGCTGGATGTGGTGGCATGCACCTGTGGTCCCAGCTACTCGGGAGGCTGAGGCAGAAGAATTTCTTGAACCCAGGAGGCGGAGGTTGCAGTGAGCCGAGATTTGCGCCATTGCACTCCAGCCTGGGGACAGAGCAAGACTCCATCTCAAAAAAAAAAAAAAAAAAAAAAAAAAAAAAAAAAAAAAAAAGCACAGAGGAGGGAGAGCTAGTGGCATGGGGGGCAGGAGGAGGCGGGGGATGGGCTGAGGGAGAGAGGATGGGGCAGAGGAGAGACAGCATTCAAAAGACTGGGCAGAGCCTTTCCTGAGCTGGTAGCAAGGTGTTTGGTCTGGAGAGTGGGTGGCCCAGCTGCCAATGGTGGATTAGTCCCAATGCTGTTTGCCATTGATGAGCTGGAATTATGCCACCAGCCTCTTGCTTGCGCTCGTTCATCCCTGCATTGGTCATAGCAGTAAGTAGGACAGAGAGTTCTTGGTGGAACTGGATCCTGTGTTTTTGCATCGAAGAGGTAAGGAGGAGAGGTCAGAAACCAGGAAAAGGTTAACTAGTGGGAGAGGGGACTTCAAGCCTGGGTGAGACTGAGTCATCTTAGCTTCCAGATTGCTGAAAGCCATGGTAGAATCTTCCCAGGTTTATCAGTGATTCGTGGGCATGCAGATATGACAAGGGAGAGGCTTGACCTCATCAAGTTGTTGGCATGTGTTGGGCACAGAGCTGGGTTGTCAGAGATCCTGCAGAGCAGGTAGGCATGTTGGGGTAGGAGGCCTGAGTCATCAAGTCCCAGCAGTTGAGAGCAAATCCACTTTCAACCTGGTGTTCTCAACTGTACGGAGGCCTGTTCTTTCCACTTGACATTCATTATCTCAATGCATCCTCACACTAACCCTGTGACTTACCCCCATGTTGCACATGGGCTCAGCGGGAAGGGACCTGGCCCAGTTCACGTAGAAGTAAGTGGTGGCCTGTGTGTTTCCCACTCCCTGCCTGCACAGAGGCAGCCTCCCATTGTGAGCCTGTCAGAAGCAGAGCATTCTGCTGCTTTCGGTATTGGAGAGGAAGCAACTGACAGGTCCTCAAGGGACCCCAAGTTTATGCTGGTGCTAAATTGGGAGAGAAACACCTTATGTGGGCCCTTGCCTGGGGGGCACTGAGCAGCCCAGTGGACAATGTCCTGGGCAATGGCTTGACAACCCAACAGACACCGTTTACACATGGCTGTTTTCTTCTCGATTTTCGTCAGATAATGTTTATTTCTCTTCCTGATTATGAAAGGCACACAGGCATGCCTGTTTCTTGAAAGGGCCTTTGATAAGAGCCGAGGGCAGTACATGAAAGGGCTGCTCCGCAAGGGCCATTCTGCCAGCGCCTATACGCATGTGGTCAGGGTGGTTTCTTTGGTTGGTGGTTTTTTCTTTTTTGGAGATGAGGGGAACAACCAGAGTGGTGGGCGCCTGCCATGGTGCACGGATGCTTCCCCCTGCCCCAGTGTGCCTCACAGAGGGGCTCTTGTTCCCTCTCTCTTGGGGCAGGCCCTAGGCACTCTCACTTTTGGAGGCTTCACCCCACAGTGTGTCAGATATATGAAAATGCTCCCACATCCCATATTAAATGTAATTTTTGCTATAAAATATTTCAAAGGATTTTTATAATTCTGCTTCCAAAATTATTTGCCTATGAGTAACTCGTTTCATTCCCAATTGGCTCTGATTTCTTTGTAATCACTGTGCATACTTGGGAATTCTTGCAAAGTGAGGAAATCTAACCAACAAATTGTTTTCGAATGTAATGAAATTTTTAGGAATACTAAATTTAACAATTAATGAGGTTGGTATTATATTACATTTTGTAGACATATAATAGAACATTTATTAATTCCAATTCTGCTGTTTTCTTTTCATATTTTAGAGCCATTAAATTTTCTTGGGGCTCACATATTTTCATAGGCCCCTGAAAAGCCCGGAGGCCCTGGGTACTGTGCCTTTAGTGCCACATGGAAAGAACAGCCTGGGCTCAGGACTTCAGGTGGTCTCCATCCGGCCACTGGAGAGAATAAGACAAAGAAGCCCCAGGTGTCTTTCAGAAGGGGCAAGAGGGCAATGCTAGCTCCTCTGCGCTAAGTACCTCCTCACACATCATCTATAGTCCTCTTGCCACTCTGAGAGCCAGCTGTTGTGATTATTTCTATTTTACAGATGAGAAAACTCAAGAAGCTCCGAAAGGGGAAGGCATTTCTCAGTCATACAGCTAGTGAGGGGCAAACCAAGGATTTAATCCTTCATCCCTTTAGCTTCGCGGCTCTTTCAGCTGCCCAATAAATGCTGCTGAAGATGAATAAATATTAACTATTACTATTATTGCTACCAGAATTTTTCTCTCCCTGAAGGAATCTGTGATTAAAAGAATAAAAAGCATCCTCATTCTACCACTTGCTAGCTGTGTGACCATGGGTAATGTACTTAAGCTGTCTGTGCCTCAGTTTGTTCACCTGTAAAATGTGGATATAGGACTTAGCTCAAAGGGTTGTTGTGAAGAGTCATGAGTTAATACATGCAAAGCATTTGGCAAAGTGCCTGACACACAGTAAATGTTCAGTACGTGTTAACCATTATTATTATCATTGTTATTATTATAGCTCTCTGAGCACCAGGATCTCGGGTACCCACTGTGTGAGGCTCTAAGTTGCAGTTGCTGGGATACTGGGGAAGAAAGAGGGCAGTGCGTGGGGAACCTAAGCTTTCGGCTGAAACTGGGGCTTGCAAGATTTCTCCTTGAAAAGGATAATCTGATCTCTCAGGCTTGGAGGGGCCATAGATACCAACTGCCACCTGCCAGGGCTCTGGGACCATGCAAGTAAGAGGGGCTCCTTCACACCCAAAGCTGCCTAAGCTATTTTTAGTGATGATAGCAGCTGGTCCCGAGGCCTCCCAGAAAGCCTGGAGGAGAAAGGTGAGAAGAAGAGAAGGGGAGGGCCCGAGGGGATAGGAGGGATCGTGTTTGTGGCCGCCTGGCCCTCTCCCCCAGTCCTGCTTCTGTCCCTGGGGCCCACGGCACATCAGTCAGGCCAGCATGTGAAGTTTCTCCCTCATTGCAACCTCTGTCCATGGACAGGGGACCCAGAGACACTCACATCTCTCCCAGCCCAACTCTTCATCTTGCAGGGACCCCACGAATCTCTTTCCTTTGCCTCCTTCTAGCTGCTCGAAACCAGAAGTCCTGGATGAATACTCAGGGCTGGTTTGGAAGGACCCCAAGATATCCCTTCAGGCTACAGAGGCCCAGCGCAGGGGAGGAATGTGGCCCCAGTCAGGCAGCCTGTCAGTGGCTTACCTGGGACTCAAACTCGGAGATACTGTCTCCCAATCCAGTGCCTTCCCCACCATATCACTCCCTAGGCCCACTTAGCTAGCTCTGTGGCCTTTGGCAAGTCCTACCCCATCGGGGACACACACATGTTTGTGGTGGTGGCCCTGAGTCTGGTGAAAAGTCCAGCCTGAAGGAAAGTGGCTGCAGGGGCAAGTGGAGGGGGCCACCTCACATTGGCTTCCCCAGGGCCCAATGTGGTTTGGTTAAGTGCATTTTCCACAGCCTTCGCATGCTCCCATGCACACACGCGCACACGTGCACATGTTTTGCCGGTATTATCTGGGCTGGGGATCGCCATGCCGCATGTGTAACCAGTTTGCCTATCCTTTCTCAATCTAGAGACGGTTGAAGCGATTCTAATTACAGCCTGCATTCCTGCTCTGTCTGAAGGCTTTCCCTTTTCCAAACGGTCTAGTTTTTTTTTTTTTTTTTTAACTCAGCACTTGGCTCCCTTGCTCCCCCCTTCCTGACTCCCCCAATACACACCTCATTCTCACGCCCTTCATCTACTCCCCCTTTTCTGGGTTGGATTGTTCAACTTCAGCTTGATTTTCTGCTGTTTGTGGCTTGGCAAGACTTAAGAAAACCCAGTCTCGGTTGCCTCGGCGTGCATGTGCGTGTGCGTGGGTGTGTGCTTGCATGCGTGTATATGACGATATGGGGTAATATGGCTGTGCATGGTGTGTTGGGTGTATGCATGGTGCGTGTACATGCAAAAGTGTACATGCCTGCTTATATACATTTGCGTATACATATGATTTTGTTCACATGTTCCTGCTTCGTGCGGGGTTGGGCTAGGGTCTCTGTGTGCATATAAGTGTGTATCTAAGCGTATGCAGTCATGAGAGGCTGCTTGGACATGTGTTTCCTTGGCTTGCTTGTTTGGAATTGTCTTCTCTCTCAACAGAGACACTGCCCCCTGCAGGTCATATGGGAGGCCTACACAGCTTCCCCTAGTTACAGGTCTTAGCTCACCCTCGGCCTCAGCACCACCAGCCAGTAGCAGGCAGGCAGGCAGTCGTCCAGCCTCTGCAGGTCTGCTGGCTTGACCTGATGAGCCCATTTTCTCAAAGGACTCCTGCTCTATCCCATTAGGACTCATATCTCTCTTTACCTTGTTCATCACAGAAGCCAGGCCTCCTGGCTTTCCACCACCCCTCAAACTCCAGTCCCTCCATTGCACTATACAGTCCCTAGTTTGGGCCTCATCTTAATTCCTTCCAAGCTCCTCAGACACTTCCACTCTGCCTTCTGGGACCCATGGTCTACTGGCAGCAACTGTTGCCCTTTCCCCGTATGCTCAATCTCTTATGACAGTTTCCTTTATTTGTATGCCCCAAGGTCACAACTTTTCTGTTATATTTTGGGGGGCTATGTTTTTCTCTCACACCTCACATGCCTCTGGGCAGGGAGATGGGGTAGGTGTCCTCCTTGTTTCCTATGGCTGCTTCTGGACCACTTGCTTTTCTTCCTCCTTCTAAAACAGTAGCTCTTCCAAAGACTGCCTCATCTCCCACCCCTCCTGAAGGCTGCCATCTTTTGACTGCCTTTGTCACTGTCCTCCATTAACTGAAGATGTCAGTAGGTGGCTCACTGTCTCCTCTCTACTCCCGCATCCTGCAACTTCTTCATTAACATAGACCTGCCACCCTGGCTTTTCTCTTCCTGGAGTGCCTCACACCTCCAAAGACCTGGTCCTTCACCCCATCTCAGTCACTGAGTCTCATGGCCATACCCTTGAGCGTGCTGTCACGATTGATGATGTCAGTTTAAGAATCTTGATTTCAATCTTCTCACTTTTTGACCCCACCCCATATTCTTCTAATTCCCTCTAGTACCCTTACCTACTAAGGCTTTGTCCTTACTTAGGCCTCCAATCCACTGCCCTACTACTTTTTCCTCATCCATGCACTCCTCTAGCTTCTGACCCATCATTCTATTTCCTTCACAGTGGGACCTCTCACACCAGATTTCTACACTCAATGTGTCTGCTTCCTCACAGCCCATTCCCAATTCTATCTACCCCAGCAGACTTCCATCCCCACTGAAATTGCTCTTGTCGAAGGTCACCAATGACCCAACATTGCCAACCCCAATAATCTCTCTTGCCTTTCTGGACCTTTCAGAAACATTGGCTGCAGTTGACCACTCCCTCCTGGAGCCGTGCTCTCCTAGTTTCAGGTTTTCCTCTCATTTCTCTGATTGTTCCTTCTCTGGTTCTTTGCAGGCTCTTCCTCTAAATGTTGGAGCTTAGTCTTAGATGCTCTCATCTTCTGTACCTGTACTCTCTCTACAGATGATCTCATCAAGCCCCATGGCTTTAAATACCATCTATATGTCAATGACTTCCCCAGATTTGTATCTCCAATCCTGATCTTTGCTCTAAACTCCACGCTTATATATCAAACCACCTGGTTTGATGGTGGTGGTGATGGGGAATCAAGTATTCTTTTGTAGCCAGAGAATATTTGAGATGCCTAACTAGACAATCCAAGTGGATATATGGAGGAATCATCCATTGGAGGTAATCAGGAAGAGCCTGACACCTCTACTGAAGTCTGTTGTAGCTAATTACCCATTTGATTTCCCCTTCTCTCTGGCCACCAGTCTAGGCCAGGCCACCATCTTCTCTCACTTGGACTTGTACAATATATCTCCCTGCTTCTACCCTTGCTCCTCAATAATCCATACTCCTTGTAGCAGCCAGAGTGATCTTAAAACACAAATTCAATCACACTCTTAAACATGTTTAAAGCCCTTTAATGGCTTCTCATCACAGACAGAGTAAAACTCAGTCTCTACCCTGACTTATAAGACCTTATGTGATATGGTCCCTTTCTATCTCTCCAACTTCAGCTTTTCCCCCTTTTCCCCACCATGTTCATTTCCACCTCAGTGTCTTTATGCTTTCTGCTGTTTCTTCCTCAAGCCCTACCCCCAGATTCCCACGTGGCTGGCTCTCTCTTGTCAATTGGGTCTCGACTCAAGCATTACCTCCTCACTGAGGCCTTCCCCGATCACTCAATCCAAAATAACCCCCTCTAACATCATAATTATATAAGCCTGGTTTATTTTCTTCATAGCTCCTGCCACAATCTGGGATGAACTTGTTAATTTATGGTTTACTTGTTTATTGTTCACCCCTTCCCTTGGCTCCATGCTGAAGTCTATGAAAACAAGGACTTTGGGCTGTTCACTGCTGTACCTCCAGTGCCTTGAAACAGTGCCTGGCACAGAGTCGGTGCCCCATAAACGTTCACCGAAAGAATAAATGTGCAAGTATATGTCTTCATTCAATTGAGTTTTCAGGAGAGCCTTTTCTGTGGGTAGAGGACCTGCTTAGCTTCGACAGGCACAAGTGTGAATGTGTGAATGGTGTGTGGGGCCTGTACACGTGCAAGGAGGAGGAGGGGTTGGGGTGCAGGGCTTTAGCAGCACCAGGAAGCCAGTGCTGGGCGGGCCAGACAGGCGGCCGAAGGGAGCCTGCTTCCCCTTCATTGATTGCATTAATGCCAGGGATTTGGAACCAGGCAGGTTGGGTAATGGGTGGTAATTTAGTCCAGGTTTCGCACAAATTCACTGCTGAGAACCAGAGTTGGGAAGGATGAGAAAGACAGATGGGGAGAGAGACAGGCAATCCCCCAGAGCCAGTGCAAGGGCGAGCTCCAGGCAGCACAGATAAGGCAAACTTTGACTGAGGACTGTAGCCCTGCCCTCTGCCGTATAGGTTCTCTGAGCTCGTGGTGTTTTTTCTAGGCCCGAGGTCTTTGGGACAGGGGAAACTCTTGCAGAAATCACCTTTCCTCCCTTGGGGAAAAGGCAGGCTGAGGTGTAGGAGTGGGCATGGGAAAAATACCATGCTACTCTCTCGTGTGGTCTTGGGCAAGCTACTTCTTCTGTTTGTGCCTCAGTCTCCCATCTATAAAAAGGCCAAGATAATTGCTCACCCAGAGGGTTATTGTGAGTATTTAAGCAAAAGAGGGTGTGTGAAACTGGTTACCAGTGGTTGAGACACAGTCAGTGCTCAGTTGGGTTGAATAACTTGAGACACACAAGGCATTCCCTCCTCTTCTAAATTTTCTGTCCTTGGCTCACCCTTTTTTTCTTCACTCTGGCTTTAGCTTTAGAATAATACAATTTTAGGGAAATAGAGCTGAGATGGAGCCTCAGGCCAGTGTAGGTCACAAGCTGCACATGGGTCAGCACAAAGTTTCACCATTTGAAGCCTGACCAGGACCTGAAGCTCTATGACTAGCTGCCGCAAAGCAAGTATGGATGAATTGGACCTCTTTCTGTGACAGAGGACACCGGTGTACAGGCATGGGCATGGGAAGAGGACGAAGAAAGAACACAGATGGGAGAGTCCAACTACCCAGGCTCAAGTTGTGGTGCCACCATTTCATGGCCTTGGGCCTGGGGGTCATTTCTCCTTTTCAAGCCTCAGTTTCCTTAGCAGGTACTATGAAGGTATTAATACTAAAATGAGGTAGAAGGTATGAAAATGCCTGGCCTTCGTAAGTGATCAGTGGATGGTAGCTGCCTTCCATTTCTACAGCTTCAGAGGGCCTCGTGAAGTGGAGAATGAAGTTTGTGGCAAAACATGGAGGAATTTTGGAATCCAGGAAAAAGGGCACAAAGACCTGGGATTCACCACTCAGGAGAAGTAGAGGACAGAGCTGAATTCAGGAAACAAGAGAATGTCAGGGCTGCGTGGGGAGGAGCCTCCGAAGGAATCAAGACCAGACTGGCTCAAGGTCATGGATTGTCACTAAGGTAGGACTAGAGCCCAGAACATCTGCCTTCCCAGCTATGCCTGGAGGATTGTCTGGCCACTGTCACGTATCTGTACCAACAGCACAACATGAGAGCCATGAGGGCTATGATGGCCATGAGGGCCATGAAGGAGGGCCATGAGGACACAAGGGCAAAGGCCAAGAGGGATGGAGGTGTTATCTAGGGAGAAATGCCTTGGTAGCTTTTTATTTTATTTTATTTTTGAGACAGGGTCTTGCACCGTCACCCAGGCTGGAGTGTAGTGATGGAATCATAGCTCACTATAGCCTTAACCTCCTGGGTTCAAGCGGTCTCTTGCCTCAGCCTTCTGAGTAGCTGAGACTACAGGCATGCACTACCATGCCCAGCTTTTTTTTTTTTTTTTTTTTTTTTTTTTTTTTTTGCCTCTTTTTTTTTTTTTTTTTTTTTTTTTTTTGAAGCTGTAGCAAAGATGTGATTTCACTGTGTTGCCCAGGCTGGTCTAGAATTCCTGGCCTCAAGCAATCCTCCCTCCTAGGCCTCTCCAAAGTTTTGAGATTACAGGCATGAACCGCCGTGCCTAGCCTCTTGGTAACTTTAGAGTCTTAAAGGAGGTAGCTTCCTTCTCTAGCGGGCTGGAAGAAGGGAAAGCACCCCTTTGAGGCTAGACTGCGGCTCAGAACACTTCTAGGAAGCGAGCTGTCAGCCCCCTTTCCTAGTCCAGGCTGCTGCTGCTTCCTGGGCCCCAAATACCTCCTCCAGGTGCCCCCTGCTTGGCCCCAGAGGCCTGGGGAGGGAAAGATCAGGGTGACAGCTGCTAGGCCATGGGCTGGCGGATGCCAGTGTGGGGGTGGGAGTGTGTGTGTGTGTGGGGGTGACCATAGAAGAGGGCTAGCGGGCAGGAGCATGGAGAGGAAGTTCACAGTCTGCAGCAAATGGATTTCAAGGCCCTGTTAAGTGGAAAAGCCTCCAGGAACGTGGCAGAGAAAGGCCCCTGTCTTTGGAGAGGGGCTATGGAGCCAGGGTGGGGTTGTCTTGGCAGGGGGAAGCTGAGCTGCCTTGTGTGTGATGGGAGGAGTTGGGGGAGGGTGGATGGGGGCAGCTGAGTGAGTCTGGGACCTTGGGATGGAAGTCTGGGTGGGGGTGGGCTCCAGTCACAGCTCAAGCTCTGGAACCCAGGGACCCCAGGACTCAGTCTTGGTTCCCAGAGGCTGCGTGAACTGAGGGTTGACAACAGCTAGCACTGACTTGTGTCTCTCTGTCCCCAGGCCCATCTCTCTAGCCATCCCCCACAGTGGGACCCAGGGCTGGATCACAGGGGACATAGAGGGCAGGTCAGACATGATTCCAGCCCTCCTAGAGTTTATGGTCTGTTAGGATATTATTAAGATAATTATTCTCATGGGTACAGAGCTTTGCAGTTTATAAGACACTTGCCTATTCATTCCCATATCACAAGTCTGTGAAGTAATCAGGACAGGATGGAGAAACTAAGGCTCAGGGAAGGGAAATGATTACCCAAGTCTCATAGTGGTAGAGATGGGAAGTCCCTGCCTCCCTCTGCTATTGCCTTCCTGAGTAACTTATAAGCCCCTAGCCCTCCCTGAGCTGTTTATAGGTGGCTCCTCTCAGAAGGAGATGCTATATGGGAGGACTCAGGCCAAGAAACCCCCTTAGCTCAGGAAGGCAAAATGTTTCCTTGGCCAAAGAGCATGTATGGCTGCCCCATTCTTGGGCTGGACAGTATGCAGTCATCATGCAATCTTTGTCTAGTGGCCTCAGTTTCTCTGACATCCGTCTTAGCCCTAGAAGGACTCATAGTAGAGAGGGGCTATGGAGCCAGAGAGGCGGTGACTACGGCTGTGCAGGCGGCTTAGCAGAGGGGGAGGAGCCTCAGGCCCCTTTCCCAGCCAGGCCCCCTGCCCTTTGCCTGGCCTGGCCCCAGGCACAGGGCCCAGCCAGCTGTCCCAGGGCAGGCAGGCTAGCTGCATTAGCAAATGTGTTTGCGGTTATGGGCCGCTCCCGAAAGCAGAGAAGCATTGCACGAGGTGGGTGGGGGGCGGGTAGGGATTGAAGACAGATCAGGCTCTGGTTCCCAGCCTTAGCCAGGGAAATCAGAACCAGGCTGGACTTCTGGCCCCGGTCCCCCCCCACCCCACCCACAACAACCTCCCTCACTGCCTCCTCCCAGTCTCCATGGCCTGGGAGAGGCCTGGGGGAGGCCAGGCCTCAGCAATGCAGCAAGTTCAGGGAGGGTTGACCCTGTGCTACTCAGAAGGGGCTGCCTTTGGCTGTCAGTGGTGGAGGTCTCAAGTGGGCTCTGCTGGATGGGGGTGGGAGGGGATCCTGCATCCAGCCTCTCACTCAAAATAATTCTCCCTTCCTTTCCTCCTGGCCACTGGGATGGACAAAGCAGATGAAGAAGACAGACCTCAGCCCAGATCATGCAACCTGTGCAGCAGAACCCATCCCAATTGGAACAGGGAGTGAAAAATCTTCCTGTTCCACATTTCTTTCCCCAAAACTGGTGGGAGACTTGCAGGAAGGATGCTAAGTGCTCTAAAGTCAGCTAGGAGCCTGCTAGGGCCTGACCTTTCGGACTTCAGTCAGCGCCAAGCCAGTCTGCTATAGAAGAGGTAGGGGTGGGGCTCAGGGTGAATGAAAAGTAGGTGGGAAAACGTGGAGTGAGGGAAAAGGCAGGCAGACCAAGGTGAGGCTGGGGCAGCACCCTGCAGGGTCATTTTGAGATGAGACTTAGTGAAGATAATGATGAAGATAACAATAATAATAAGATAGCAGTTATAATAGCTGTCTATTATCTCACACTGACTGGGTGCCCAGCATTTAGATTGCAGAATTGAGGCTCGGAGAGGAGAAGTGATTGTCTAAGGCCGGACATCCAGGAAAGAGCAAAGCAGAGATAGGAGCCCAGGTTTCTCTAAACTGCCCCCTCCTGCAGGTGGAGGCCTGCATGCGGCTGACAGAGAAAGAGGGGTGGGGGTCCCACTGTCGTGGGTCTGCTGGCACTAGCGCTGGCACTTACTAGAGCTGTGTCCATCTAGGATGCCATTTCTCCCTTGTCAGGGGACACTCCCATGTGTCCTTTAAGAGCCAGCTTAAAAGTTCTGGCTCGCCAAGCCCTGTCCCGCTCCTGCAGACAGGACTTGCTCCCTTGTCCCCCACTGCCCCATTCCTATCTTTGCCATGTCACTCCTGTAGATCATCAGCTCCTAGAGTGCTGGGACTGGCCCTGAAAAGTCTCTTGATCACTGTCTACCTCCTCTTTTGTCATACAACTAGAAAGATTTTCCTTTGTCTGAAGCATGGGACATTAGTGCACTGGTGATTAGCACAGGTGTTGGCATCGGACTGACCAGGGTTTGGAAGCTGCTTTACCACTCTCTGCACAGTAAGTTCAGCGTGGTGGGAACTGTGTCTATTGCGTTTGTTGATGCTGAATCCACAAGCATCCCACGTGACACAGGCACTCAAGTGGACAAGTTATGGGCTAGGATCCCCTCAGCCGGGCTCACAGGGCCGTTGGGAAAATTCAGAGTAGGTGCTCCACAAAGCTGATATTCCCTCAACCCTGCCCTATCCTCCCAAGGCTTAGGCAGCCAAACAGAGGAGTTCTCTTCTCCAGAGAGCATCTAGGGGATGATTCACAGGAGATGAAGTGAGGGTAATTTTCAGCATCTTGACCATCCCTTTGAGCTTTGGGCCAGAAGGCCCCTCAGCACGTCCCACCCCGAGCCCCTCTCTTGTTGCAGGCTGCTGTTTCAGGTTGAGCCTTCTTCCTCCCTGTGGTGGGGGAAAGCCCATCATTCCCAATGGAAGTTGACGGCAGCTTGGAGAATGAGGCTCCTGTTTGCGGCCACGGTGAGCTGTGGGGCCCTATGCCCAGTGTGCCAGGGAGCTCCAGGGCTGGGGGCAGGGTGTGAGTGAGAAGAGGAGCGGAGAGAGCCGAGGGGAGAACTGACTCTGCAGCCCTGTCCTCCTGCAAAGCGAACAGAGCGACTAAAATGTGCCCAGCCCTTTGCAAAGAACTTTTCTCACCTGGGTCCCTGCTAGTTGTTCCATTTTATAGATGGAGAGGATGAGGCCCAAAGAGGTGATGGGACTTCCCTGGGGCTACTGAGCAAGTAAGCAGCAGTCCTAGGGTTTCGGTCCAGGTGTGTTGGATCTTGGCTTCACTTAGCTGTCTCTAAGGGGCCAAAGGTAAAGGGGCCAGGCCCACTTAGCACTGGGAGCTGACCCTCTCACCTGGGGACAGGAGTGCAGTGACACTGGCAGGCCATGTGGGGGGCCTCTCGCTGCAGCCAGAGGGACACGAAGGAGGGGATACGCAGGAGAAGGTGCAGGAGCAGCAGTAGATGGATTGGAGTGGGTTCAGAGTCAGGCAATGAAAATGATTAAGGGAAGAGAGGGATTAATTTATAAAACGAGATTAGAAGAGCAGTGCTGCCCTGCTTGGCTAAGGGACAGCTCGAGGGTGGGCTGGCGGGCTTTGAGGAGGGGGTGGCAGTAAAGTGTGGGGGAGCCCACTGACTCAGAGGGGCCCACCAGTCCTGGAGCCTGGGCTGGGAGCCCTAACTGGGCTGAACCGTGCCTGCCAGGACAACCGCGAGGGTTCCCGAGGGCCCAGCAGCTTCGGCAGCTAGGGCAGCCCCAGAACTCCCCTCTGGCCTTCCTCCCTGCTGCTGTGGAGTGACAAGGAAGACTCATCTGAGCAGCCCGCAGAAACTCATAAAGATATTTCCCAGCAGCTTGAAGAGGAGGGAAGCTCTTCTTCCACTGTAGAGATGAGGAACAGAAGCTCAGAGTGGGGAGTGATCTGCCCACAGTCACACAAGGAATGATGAAGATAAGATCCAAACCCAGGGCTCTGTTCCCCCACAGTGATGGTTATTCCACTGCTCCTGGCCCTCCAGGGCAGACTCAGTGTCCTCCTGCCTCCAGGGTTGGGCAACTCTCCTTTGCTGTATGATGAAAGGCACGTCCACAGGTTCCAGTGTGCATTTCTTTCAAGTCCTGACTTCTACATTCCTGGGAAGTTCGTTCTCATGTCTAAGTACAATCCTTCCTGCTGCCCTTCCACCCAAATTTTCTTCAGAGGTGGGGAGAGAGAGAAGAATGATGAGGAGGAGAAGAAGGAGGAGGTCATTCTTTCAGTTACCGCAGTTATTTGTAATGTATCGGGGACTCTACTTTTTGCTTTCACCCATTTAAAAAGGTCAGAATATTTCTGGTTTTTTGTTTGTTCATTTGTCTTAGAGATAGGGTCTGACTCTGTTGTTCAGGCTGGAGTACAGTGGCGTGATCATAGCTCATTGCAGCCTCCAACTCCTGGCTCAAGTGATCCTCCTGCCTTAGCCTCCAGAGAAGCTGGGACTACAGACACATGCCACCAGGCCTGGCTAATTTTTTAAACTTTGGTAGAGACAGAGTCTTGCTTGGTTTTCCAGACTGGTCTCAAACTCCAGGGCTCAAGTGATCCTCCCCACTTGGCCTCCCAAAATGCTGGGATTATATGCATGAGCTACTGTGCCTAGCCAAAATGGATTTCAATGTTATTTAAACCTCATGGCCATTTTATAATGCAGATCTTATTATCCCTGTTTCTCAGACAAGAAGCTGAGGTTCAGTGAGGGGAAATGATTAGACCAACACCGGGCAAGTGAATGATAAAGCTAAAATTTCAACTCAGGTGGGCCTCCCAAGTCACCATTCCATCTGCCTGATGGTCCCATATGCCTGATGATCCGTGAAGAGAGAAACAAGGGCCTTCACTCATTTAATCAGCAGTTCAGGGAGGGGAACCCCAGCAAGTGCTCCGAGGGCCTTTGAGAAAGCTGAAGAAACAGGACTCTAGTTAGGGGGCCCCGTGATGACGGGAAGTGGTTAACAACTGTCCAGGAATATCTATGGGAGTGAAAATCAAGGAAAGCGACTGAGAGAGGGGCCCAAGTGGCATTAGGGTCTGGGGCCTGGGTGCTTGTACAATGCTTCCAGGAGCCTTGCCAACCCTGGCAGGGCTCAACTTGCCAAACTACCCTCAGAACTCCAGGCATGTCTCTTCTGGGTCACCCCTCTGCCTCCTACCCTGAGCCAACTCTGGCTGACAGGCTTATGACTGCAAGACTGTGAGATTGTCTGTCCTCCAGAGCTGGGAGCTAGCACAGCGTGGAGGCAATGGTACCCCAAGACCTAACTAAGAGATGTTGTCTGGGTGAGCCCTGCAGGCCCTCCCCACCCCCACCTCGTGAGTGGAGGTGGGTGAGGCTGAGAAGAAGAGGGGAAGGTGGGGGAGGGGGAGGGGGAGTGGTTTGCTTTCTTTTTTTTTTGGGCAGAAATGAGCTCATGTTTTGTCTAATCTAAATTCTGTCAAGCAAGCGAAAAAAAGAGAAACAGAGACAGAGAGAGAAAGAGAATGTGAGAGTGTGCACACGAGAGAGTAAGCTATAGAGTTAATAAATAAAAATCTGCCAAGCACATGTTCTTTCCAGCTCAGAGACAAACCAAAAGGAAAAAAAAAATACCAGGAGAGCTGAAAGGACAGACCAGACAGGGAATGTGTTCTCAGCTCACACAACTTCCTCTTCACTTCAACCAGAGAACATTCTACCTCCAGTCAAACTCCCTGCTCACCCAGCCGGTCAGCTCCCTGCTCTGTGCCTGCGGAAGGGTGGGAGGGCTGGCCCCCAGGAGAGAGTCCATTCCTCCTCCCACCCTCTGGCCTTCTTAGTCATTGAGATGGGGGAGGGGTCAGGGCACAGAACAGAGAGGCCTGGCCATGCTGGTTTCTGGCCCTGGTGGGGAGAGATACCACACTACTTAGTGGCCAGTGGGTAGGAGGACACCTTCCCAGTCCCCAAGGAAAGTCCACCAGGCCTCCCTGGAACAAGGATCCCCAGGAAGTAGGCTGCGATATAAGAGAAACGGGAAGGTCACACCTAATGATGAACTAACTTCTGTGGGGCCATCTCCGCTCTCTAAGCAAGCGAAGGCTTGGGAAAGGTGAGTTCTCATGGGCAGTCCTTCGTCCTCCCCAACCCCTCCCTGCCCATATCACCTCCTGTCCCGCCTCCCCACGGTTGGAAAAGGCTGGCTGTGCAGTGTTGCAATGTGGAGCTATTCCTAGGGGACAGGGAAGTGAGGGGAGCTGAATTGGCCATGCTGAGCAAGACTTTTCACTACCCGAGCAATAATAGGGCTTTCATGGAGATGGCCAACCTTGGGTTCTGAAGCGATTTTCCACCCGCAACCCTCCTTCCTCCCGCCCTGGGTCGCCTTGCCTGAGAATCCTCCTTTGTTGGGCTGAGCCCTGGGGGGAGAGGGGCTGGGCTTTGTGGAGGGGGCCCCCAGGCCAGGCTGACTGGGCTGCCTGTTGTCTGGGTGGAGCTCATCTGGGCAGTGGAAGGGAACTAGGGCCAAGGCCAGGGCCAAGAGAGCCAGCCCTTCCTTCCCAGAAAGCCCCAGGGCACAGGCCCTGCCTCTGCTTCTGGGTGCTGAGTTGCATTTTGGGGCTGGTGTTTCCCACGTTTCTCAGTAGGAGCGTCCTTGAGAGGACACAAGGACAAAATGGTGACTCTGCCCAGCACTCTTGGATAGAGAGGCCTACTCCAGAGCCACATCTCACTACAGACCAATAGGCAGGCAGACACGAGGGCAAGGGTGGGGAGGATCCCAGGCCCTAACTTGGAAGGTCCGGGTCTCAGGAGCAGGACCTGGCAGGATAGGGGTGAGGCTGAGGCTGGGGCTGGGGCTTGGCCTTGGCCTGGCCGGGCAGGGTAATGAGAACCAGCTGGGAGGGATCGAGAAGGGACAGGGAGGAGGAGGAGGTTTCTTTATCTCTCTGCTCCATGTTCTCAGGGCCCACGTTTTTTAATTTGTGTTGGATAAACAATATGGGATTGTGTACGCAAAGAAGCTCTAATTATCCCCCGAGGTTGTGTTTCCTTAGAGGAAATGAACTGGGCATGGCATTTGCGGTGGATCGCAGAAATGCACCAGCCCAATAGCTTCCAGATTGCTGCTCAGGCGTGCCATGCTGGGAGCCCCTCCAGTGGGGCTGCTGTCTCCATACCCCCATCTGAGTCTGGAGCTTAGCCTGTGCCCTGCCTGACCTAGCCCTGGGAGGGCAGGGGAAGGGCTGCTTATTCTTCAGCCTGACTTCTTCCCTGTGCACTAAGGCACCCCCAGTCCACATCGGCCTCACCTCCTCTAGTGCAGATGGTCAAGGGTCTGGGACATGGGCCTCTGAAACAAGGGCTGGAGACAGAGGTGATCCCTGCTGCCTCTATCTCGTGTCAGTCCTTACTGAATTGTGTCACTGAGCAGTCCCCATGGGGAGCGTAGGTTTCCTTCCCTATCTCCCCACGAACGTCATCCAGCAAACCACCACCACAGAGGGTAGTTTCCCACTGACGCTGCCTCTGAGAACGGGCAGATGCAGGGGGAATAACCCTGGGAACCGGGCTTCTTTTGTGGGGGGCTGGCCTCACGAGAGCAGCTCCCCAGGGCTGCTTCAGCATGCTGAGACTTTGCACCCTGATCTTAGGCCTAGTCATCCTCCCATCTACCTCCAACCTCTTGACTCACCTCTGAGATAGATGGGGAGGCTGAGGACCAGGGAGGCAAAAGCCACGGACCCAAGGTCACATGCAGGTGGCAGGGCTGGGATAAGAATGAGGACCTGGGGTGATCAAACATTTGAGTAAGGCTTGTGAGGGAAAAGCCATGTAAGAGGATAAGAAATGGCTGAGTGGGCCGAGTAGACACAAGTGTTGACCCACAGATGAGTAAAATCTAATCATTAACCCTCCACCCCCTGCAGTATATTCTTCTCTGTTCTCATTGAGGAATCCAGCGCATTCACAGAGACCCAGCTGAGGGCACAGTCAAGAGTGGAGGAAATAAGTTTTGCTGCTGCTTGCTGTATTCCCAGCTAGGAGCCAGCCCCTGCTTTCAAGGAACTGAATGGCTGGGAGTATGGGGAGTCCTACAAAGGTGAACAGTGGGGTGCTGTCATGACTTTCGTGGGGATTCTTTGTCCTCCACGAAAGGCAGATGGAAACGCAGATCAAGCAGGCCCCAGGAGGCTTCTTTGGGGGAGCTGCAGGGACAACTGGGCCGGTCTGGCGCCCAGACGGCAGCCCCTGCTCCTCAGACTCCGGGGATGGGCAAGGCAGTGGTGAGGGCGGAGGTGGGGAGGTGGCTGTCAGCCCTGGACCTGGACTGCTCCCACTCCAATGGAGGGTTCGCCCCCATGTCTCCCTTTTATCTTTTCATTACATACAAATTAGGAGTGCGATTAACTTTATTAAAAGCAAACAAAGCTGGTCAGAGAATGGGGCCTCCAGACAGAGCTGTGGGGGTTTGGGGAGGAGGAACCCTGGAGAGCTGGGGAGGGTTGTGGTTGCAGCAGTTAAAAGGGCAGGAGGTGGAGGGCTGGGGGAGGGGTCTTCCCTGCAGGATTCTCCATCCCCAGGGATCCCACCACTTTTATGGCCGTCTACAGCCTTCTGAAGTTATGCCAGCTCGGCCCAGCCTCCAGACAGAATTCCAGACTTTAAGAGCTGGAAGGAACAGTAGAGACCATGGAGTCTACTGCTGCCTCCCACCCCCAGCTACAGATGGGGAAACTGAGGCCCAGAGAGGGGACGGAATTAGCTGGAGCCCCACTGCCTGTAAGTAGTTAGGGATGATGTGATGAGAATTGAAGCTTTCTGTTTGCTCAGGGAGGAACATCTACATGCTGCCTCACCTCCCCGCAGTGTCTAGAAGGTCTGACCTAAATCCCTCTTGCTGCAGATAAACTCAATTTGTTTTGTCGCCCTTCAGTGGAGCTACCAACACAGACTAATGTTTTGTGGACTCCAGAGTGGCCATGTTCTGCTCCTTCAGCCTCTTCTTCTGTGGCTTTCATCATTCTGAGAGCTCAGGCCCCAACTGCTTTGGGGGGCCTTGATCAGCATCATGGCCACCACACTCATGAAATTCCCGGGCATTTGGGTACCACTTCAAGTTCTTGGAAAGGATTTTCACAGGATGTCATTGTTTCCACCTGGAAACCTTGATCACTAGGCGAGACAGAATCCACTTGCTTCATCGTTTCATTAATTAATCAATCCAGAAACATTTATTGAATGCTTACGTGTGCCCAGCAATGTGCTAAGTCCTGGGGATTCAGTGATAACAAGACAGATGTGGTCTTTGACTTCCTGGAGTTCACAGGGAAGAAACTGAGGTTCAGAGGGAACACAGCATGCCATTGATACTACTGAAAACAGCAGCAAGATACAGATGAAGGAAGACGCATGCACACCCCCACACAAGCTTCTGCCCTGAGCCATTTCCACAAACCTGGAAGCCATCCCAGGGCAGAGACGGCAGGGACCCTGCCCACTTCTCTTCTACTCTGTTGCCTGGGCAGTATTCCAGTGTCTCAAATGCCATCTCCAGTGGCCCCTGGTGCCTTCCAGGACTTCCAGAAATGCCATCGATATCATTGATTACTCACCACTTGTCTTCAGACAGCTAAAAATAAAGTTGTGTGTGTGTGG